>NC_084986.1:25700270-26000270 GCF_963691925.1 Scomber scombrus | reverse complement strand
AAACAAATAAAAATATAATAAAAGCTAAATAAAATAAAATATAATAAAATATAATAAAAGCTAAATAAAAATGAATGAATGATAAACTAAAGTGGGTAAAACCAGAAATGTGAGGTGTAGGTATTAAAAGGAAAACACAGATAAAAAATAAAATAATAATAATAAAACCTTAAAGAGGAAATGTGATGAAGTAAAAACAGACATTAAAAGGTGGAAAACAAACAGGAAATAAAAATAGAGTAACCGACCTGAGGCCTTCTTCCTGCGCTCCGCCTCTCTCTTTTCCTTTTTTGACGGCGCCGAGCTCTCCGTCATCAGATTTGAAGGCTTCAGATCCTCCTCGGTTATCAGAAACACCGGATTGTTCTTCACTTCCTGAGAGCAGCATCAGAGGAAAGAGAGAAAACAAAGACACCGTTTTAAACTTAATCTCACTTCATAACTCAACCTGACATGAGTGAGAAATGAGGTCGTACCTTCTGAGCTTTCTGCTGCATGGCTTCATCAAACAGGGACAGACAGCTGCTGATGAACTTCTCACTGACCACCACGGTACCTCCCAGCACCCTGGCCGACGACTGCACGTTGGTGTTCCTCATGGCCTGGTTGATCAGCATCCCCATGTCCTCCATGGACAGGCAGCTGGGCAGAATGGGCTATAAACCAGCCAGAGAGAACTGAAGTCAGGAATGTTTTAAATGAACAGTGAGCAGGTTAGATAGTAAAAAGACAGAGCACCTGTATGTCGGTCCATGTGTCAGAGTTGACAGCTTCCTCCACAGAAGCCTCCACCTGGTCCACCAGAGCCTGACCCACGCAGGCTGCTCTGAGGAACAGCAGCTTGCTGGACTTGTAGCGCTTCTTGATGTAGCTGGAGGGCTCGGGGATCCCCAGTCTGACCAACGCATCGAACTCTGTGGGAGGAAGACAACAAGAAGTAACATTAAACACACATCTTGAGGCTCTGGTTCAAGTTTGTGTGTGTGTGTGTGTGTGTGTGTGTGTGAGTGTGTATGTGTGGAGTGGATCTCCAAAGAAGTAAAAAGGGGCTGTGGTAAAATGACTCCTGCATGTTGTTCTTCTTCATGACAACCTGCTGCCTCATGTGTAGAGCACACCCAACACAATGTTTTCTTTAACCTCATTTGATTAGTCAGCATATTCAACTGATGTCATTGTTCTGGGTGTCACTACATGCTGAGTACAGTGGTAAGAACTACCCATTTTGTATTGAGACTTACTGTCTTATATAAAGTCAGAGGGAGGAGATTCAACCCTAAAACAGAAGGCAATGAAGCAGTAGAAATGTGACGATAATCATACCTAAGTATCCGTTCTGTTGGAGGAAAGAGTCGACCCAGGCGTTCTGTGTCTTAGAGTAAATATCAGGGATATAAACCGCTTTGTCCTGCCGCCCTCCCACCACCGTTCCTTTTAAACGTCCCGTGTTCACCAGCTCTTCCAGGACAGCTGACAACGACAAACACCCATCATCACATCATCGCACTCTGTGATACACCAACAACAATAACACATCTTAACACTGTGTTCTTACAGTACAGAAGATGCTCCTGAAATCCAAACGCTCCCATCATGCTGCTGACAGGTGTTGGCCTGGAGGACAGAGTAGAACAGGAGAGGATTTAGTGTCAAATACCATCTAAGTGTTTACTGTGATGCTGTGTAGGACTGATGGTTACCGCGTGATGGCGCTGAAGAGGCCTCGTATTTTGGCTTTGTGGCGAGCAACAAAAGCTGGAGTGAATATGACCCCTCTGTTGTACTGGTCCATCTCTCCTTGGATAAGCCTGCCGAGACGCTTCGACAGCTCCTGAAATACATGACAGAACAAACAGTTGTCTTGTCTTGTTTTCCATACAGTGTAGGATTGATCCTGTGCTTACAAACATGTATGACAGTGTGCAGGCTGTCTGCGTGACTCACCTCAGTCAGGAAATCTCCCGGCAGGTCGTAGCTTTTACACAGCTCTGCTATACTGATGAGACCAGCCTCCTGCAGTTTGTCATTCACCTCCTCAGCTAGACGGTTCAGGTAGGTGCTGCATAACACAATATCACCATATAAAGACACACACAACTGTGACATGTAAACACGTGTTGGTATTACAGCGCAACCCATACTGGATTTTTGGGGCCAATGCCGATATTAGAATTCCGATATGGATATACTGGCTGATAAATATTCTATCTAGAGAATATAAACAAACACATTTTTGGCAATGATCACACCAATGTAGTTCTCAAACAACAAAGATATGTAATGGAGGTATGATCTTTTACAGTTTCACAATAAACGTTTTTGTATAAAATGACAAACAGTAAACTTTACAGGGAATTTGATCATTATCATTAGTTATGAATACAAAATGACGAGGCAGAGCTGGCTCAGCAGGAGCAGCACCAAGTGAGTTGATTAGTACAGCTCGGGTAAGTTGACCAATCAAGCTCTCCCTTGTCTCTGCAGTAGTGGCTGCACTGAGTAAGAGCTGGGCAGAAGCAGTGTCTGAGCCAGAGGGAAGAGGCTTTAGTATTTTAAGTTACATATTATTTCATATTGTCCATCGTGCCCATAGCTGTACTTTATCTACTGTAGCTGCCATATAGCCATTGGGATTGAGCCCAAGGCTGGACTAGGGCATTTTTTTAAATTGGAAAGCTGATGAAAGGGAGCAATTACAAACATAGATGATAAAAGAACTAACAGTATTCAAAATTTCCTTAAAAAGTAGGAAAAGAGACAATGTCCAACGAGCAGGAGGGATGTTTTATTCAGCAGAAGCAGCAGAAATGGCAGTGAAGGAGAAAAATTGAGTATTATATCTGTGATTGGCTGGTGGGGTAGATGGAAAATAATATATTATCTAAAAGAAAACTTTAATCAGCTGTTACAAATGACTTCCCCCATATACTCCATGTGCGTAATGAACAGACAGACTGTTAAAGGGGTAAGAATGATCACTTCATACTCACTCATCAATCAGCTGTCCCAGCACAAGCTGAGCACCCTTATCAGACTTTGCTATGTCACTCGCTCTGTTTTCAACATGAACCCAGTCCACATTAATAATCTGTGAGAGAGGTTAATGGAGACAACATTCAGTTAAACATGTGATAAGATGAATTCTGTGTGTTAGTTTGGGTTAATACAAACCTGCTGCAGGTCCACGATGTTGATTCGCCCTGCAGAACAGAATGATAACATTTATTTGCACTGGTATATCCAATTTGGAAAATGCTACTTAAACAATAGTGTTACTGAGAATGACTAGTGAATACAGAGAAAGTGAATAAATCCCACATACACTCATCATTCATTAAGTACATCTGTGTAATCTAATTCAATCCAATACAACAGCTCTGCTTTAAATTCTACATTTATGAAGCTTATACATTTTTAGTTTTTGTTGACTTTGTCAGGAAGGTGACCATCTGCTTAATGTTTATTACTGAGGTCATAGCAGGGTTCCCACACATTCTTACCATTAAATTTTCAAAACTTTTTCATAACTATTCCATAATATTTTACCCCATTTCCATGACTTAATTTAAGTACTTTAACAAAGGTGGGCCCACATAGCGAATATAAGGCACAGTAACAGAACATTTTTAACAGAGTAAATGTCATTTCCTGTATTCTGGAGCCTTTTAACAGGTGTTTTGACACTTTGATGTAACTACACTGTGAGAAAAATGATGGATACATTTTAGAATTACATCCAGAGGAAGAGTTTGGCCCCAGATCACAAATTAGAAGATTATAAAAAGCTAAAAATAGAAATTGATTTTGTATATTCATATTATATTTATCTGCTGATTTTTGACATGGTAAAAGTGGGAGGTCCATGTTATATCCGATATCTTTGATATCAGATCGGGTCATCCCTAATTCAAAACTTTTCCAAAACATTCACCTAATTCCAAACCATTTCCAGGCCTGGAAAACTGTTTTTCTAATTTCATAACTTTTCCAGGAATTTCATGACCGTGGGAACCCTGTCATAGTGGCTGATGGTAGTGTATTAGGGTACATTACATTGAATGGTGTTCTTTATAGTTTTTCAACTCCATTAACATTACATGAGGGACTTCAAAAGACTTAGTATTTATAGGAGAGTTGTTGTACTTGATTGTATTAGATTGCACAGGTGTACCTAATAAAGAGGCCAGTGAATGTATATGACTGTTATATGTTAGTATGTAATGTGACAGCTGTTCAGTAGATGTCTGTAACATGTTTCACCTCCATGGACGTAGAGTTCATCTCTGATCTCCCTGCTGATCTGAGCTGGGGTAATGTACTCCTTTCCATCCAGTGTGTGCACCACATCCAGCTTCTTCTCTGAAACCAGCTGTGTAATTATCTCAATGCAGTTCCTCTCCGACAGCCTGTAAACAAGGTTTACAAATATGATATTATATTTCTATTGACATATTTACTTATTGTTGTTGCTAATGACAACCAATAAAGAAGACAAACTGAATCGACTAGACGCTACTTTAAAATCAAAGTTCAGTGCTAGCGAGCATTAGCTTCGCAGCTAACAGCTGCTTGTCAGAGGTAGTTACCTTTGAACTGTGTCAACAAACTGTGCTCTCTGGAAGTCAGCAGCAAGCCGACGAATCTCTTCCCAGTCTGCCGCCATTCTTAAAACTTTGTGTGTCTGCAAAAAATGAGCTTTCTCTGTTTTCGTTAACCACTAGCACTAAGTATGAGCTAGCAGGCTAATGAGGCTGCAGCTCTCAGCCACACGTCAACATACACTGACGTCGACGGCGAGCCAGGAGGAAGAACTGACGTGACCGTTCGCCTTTTTTTTTCTCTAAACGCTTTATTGAAAAATAGATCAAACAGCAAGGTAAATTAGTCATAGTATCTAAGGTTGAGAAGGTTACTTTGGAAATGTTGTAGGTTATAGATTACTAGTTACTCTATTTAAAATGTAATAAGTAGTGTAAATGTAGATTTTGGAATATAAAATAAAGATTTGATGAAAAAAGTCACAAGTCTGTCATGGGCTTGATTGGTACTGTGACACCATTTAAGTCAAGAGACTGAGTAAGAGAAAACAAACACACAAATGAAAAGAAGACAGAACAAGACATTACAATTAAACTATTAAAAATAAGATAATAAATTAAAAATATGTAAATGGTAAATAATACAAAATAAATAATACAATAAATAGACTTAAACAGATAAATTACCTTAAACCAGGCTTTGAATTTGATGTAAAGGTTGGTACAGTCAGTTAATTTGTTGTATTTATTGTGCACATTTCAGTAGTTCTTTCCACCATACATTATCCACACATGTGATGTGAGTTCAATACATACATTCTTTTGTTTGAATCATTCTTCCATTTGTTTCTAGAATAGTTGGGAGTGAAGCAATCAGTTAAAATATGCATCATAATTTGAATATCTGTACGGCAAAATGAGCAGACATTACTTTCTTAACTGAACCTTAATCTAAGGAATTCGCTAGAAGGAGATGTATTATTAATCAATTTAAAATGAATTTCTGTAGGTTTAGGTAACATGGGATAATGTAAGAATGATGTTTTTAATCTTAGTACTTTGGCAGGATCCATGTCCTTAAAATCAAGTCCTCTGTTGAACTGGTTTAATGTCTGTCTAATCAGACTGTTTTTATTTTTAATCAAGTAACTGAAATTCTCAAATATACAGATATTGCCATGTTAATACTGAATGTGTTTGTACATGTTTGTAGTACTGACAGAAAGGGCAACTGAACTAGGTCTATGATTATAGAAGGTATGTATTATATCTATAGATTTTGCACTATACCCATAATGCTGTAGTGTCTGGGTTATGAATGGATGTTCAATCATATCAAACGTTTCTTGAAGTCTAGAAACAGAATATAGAAAGAGAACACAACCACAATCTTCTAAACAATCATTTTTATCTAGCATATCTAAAATAAGATGTTGTTATGAATTGATCTCTCATTAATAACCCCAGACTGACTTGTACTAATAACATGGGGAACAGTGTTTTTTTATCTCGTAACAAAATATGAGCCATCAGTTTATAGTCATTATTCAAGCAGGTAATAGGCCTAAGGTTGTCAACTAGTCTTGTATCATTTCCTGGTTTTGGAATGAGGTAAATAACTCTGTGTTTCCTGATTGGTGGAAAGTTATGTTTTCTAACAGTCTCTAAGAATACCTGCAATCAAAGTTCCCTTAAATCATTCCAACAATGTTTGTAAAAATTGGCAGTTAGCCCATCTGAGCCCGGGGGCGTTGTTCAATTTTATTTATTTTGATTTAATCTTTATTTAATCAGGCAGTCTCATTGAGATTAAGATCTTTTTTCCAAGAGAGACCTAAGAACAACATAAAAACATTCATAAGACAAGAACACAATCAAGCAGACAAAAACATCAGATAATAAAGCTTTAAAATGTCCGAGGGGAATGGAAGACTCAGGTTTAAGGGAAGTTTGCAGTTCATTACATTTAAAAGGGTGCATGGCACCTGAAACCAGTCCTGCCAACATTAGTGTGTACCTGAGGGATATCTAAGGTTAAGTAGCTAGTGGATGTTGAGAGAAATATATGAGTATATAAATATATATAAATAAATGAGACAAGAGATGTGAGTTTATTTGGAGGCTGCAACAACAGAGCTTTATAGATGAATAATAAGAGATGGTTATTTGTTCTTGTCTGCAAGGAAGTCCAACCAACCTTGTGATAGAAAGAACAATGATGCGTATGAAATTGACTATCTCCATAATCAAAGCCAGACATGAAGGTTGACTGCACAATACTTTTACAGTTGGAAGAAGACAGACGACCTCTGATTCTAAAAGCCAAATGTTGAATATGAATCTTGAATGATAGTCTGCTTTCAAGCCAAATGACTAAGTATTTGTATGACTCAACAAGAGCAATATTCAAGTTTTTATGGCAGGATAGTCAGAGTCACTGATGGAGGTGGAGAATATTTTGTACTTTTTAAGGAGTGATATTGTGAAAGCATCAAAAACAGAGTGAAGATGAGCCAAGGCCTGGGCTGGAGCCTGGGTCATATCAAATTGTATCATCTGTAAAAACAAAGAGCATTGAAGCATTCATTTAGGAAAAGTATGTTATTTATGTACAATGTAAACAGCAGTGGACCAAAGATAGACCCCTGTGGAACCCCATTTCTGATGGTAAGAGGACTTGCGTTGAACAGAACATAACCACTTTAGTGTAAGGCTAGTATTAACTTTCCTGTTGTTTTCCCGTCAATTCTGCAACTTTTGTCTTCACAGTTCAAAACTGACCCACTTTGGATTGACTGTTTATAAAACTTAATGTTTAAATTCTGTGTTAAACCTCAGTTTTGAATTAAAAAAGCAGATATTATTGATTATTTGAACTAAATTTAAGGTCAGAAGAAAATATGTTGATGGATTATCGCAAGCTGTTCAAAGCTTAGTTAGAATATAGTTTTGGAACCATTTGTAATATTTGAACAGCAGCACTGAATCACACTTTTTGTCCTCCTGGGTCAAAAAGGACCCTGGTCTGGTTTGACTGTTTTTTATTAAAGCATAAAGTACAAATTATCACCCAATTTAATGAAAGTATAGTGATGATTATACTTGTAATGAATGTAGTATGGGACCATCCATGTGATTTTCAGACAATTAGATGAAATAAATCAATTTTACTGATATAACAACTGTTTTTAAAAATGAGTCAAGTTTTACCAGAGGACAACAGGAGGGTTAAGGCACTTTTCCATGAAGCTAGAATCAAGCCTGTTTAGAAAGGTTTGGTTAAACGGTTTCCAAATGTTAACGGATTAAGGGGGCACTTAGATGAAGAAAATATTGGTCAAGACCTGGGGTGGAACCTGGGGTGTATACAATTGTATCATCTGCAAAAAAATAGACATTGAAGCATTGAGAATTAAGGAGCATAGGGAAAATAATGTTGGACCAAGGATAGACCCCAGTGGCACCCCATTTCTGATGGCAAGAGGACTTGATTGAGCACTGTCAGCAACAAGTTCTCTCTGTAAGGTAAGAATTGAACGGAGATTGGAGACATCACTACTTTGGTGTCAGGGTAATATTAAGGCGCTTTCCAATAAGCTGGACTCAAGCCTGTTAAAAAAGTTAAAACATGTTTGAAATGTGGTTAGATTAAGGGGGCACTTAGATGAAGAAGATATGGGCCAAGGCCTGGGCTGGGTGTAACCTGAGGTGTATTGAAGTGTATCATCTGCAAAAAAAAATAGACATTGAAGCATTGATTAGGGAGAATTATGTTATTTATGTGCAATGTACCAGAGTTGTGACGGTAAGAGGGCTTGACTGAGCAACAAGTTCTCTCTGTAAGGTAACAGTGGAATGATCAGAGACATCACCACTTTAGTGTTAGGGCAGTAAATGTGGACAGAGTAAGGATGTACTTAGATGAATAATATAAGAGTCAAGATTATCTGCACCAGTGTTTCTGCATTGTTTTACACTAAGCAGAGCTTTGTGAGTATCTGCACTGCTTACCAAACTAAAAGAACAGATATGTTGGGGACTCCCTCTGTTGGACAGATAAGGTAATTGTCTACAGACATATTAGTCTATGCCACTTGAGGAGATGAAATAGTGATTACAAGCTTCAACTATGGATGATCTATCAGAAATATGACCAGATACTTGTTTGATTTGAGATTTGATGTGATGAATTCTATGCTACAGTGTTCCAAAAATGTAGTGGAACTATCACAGGCAGAGAGATCTGGCTGATAATAATTAGATTTAGCCTGTCTAATCATAGTGGTGCAGATGTTTCTTTGTTGGCTAAAGGTTAACCAGTTCTCAGCGGTGCTGCTGGGTCTAGCCTCGGACCATTCTTTGTCTCTGTTATGGATGGAATCAGAGAGTTGTGGGGATGTCTGTCAGCAATAATTAAAAATACTGTGAAAAGTTGTTATTTTATTTTATTTACACATACTCCATTTTTCTATCAATATATTAGACTCACATACACATTTTAACTTCACTTACCCTCAAGAATTTTGAGCATTAATTTGGTGAAAAACAGGATTTATATATTTCCTTATCAAAGGAAAAAATTCTCATCATACTGTGCAGTCTTTGTTCTTGGTGAGTGCTGTAATTCCATTTTTTCTCCCTGCCTTCTTTTTTCTAATTTACAAAAGTAAGAAATGTTTTTTTCCCTTCTTCTTCCTCTATCCATTTGGCTTTTGATCTGATAAAAGCTCCTTTTGCTCTAGCCTGGAAGATGCAATCTAATTTACTGTGTAACTCTTCTGCGTTTGCTTTTCTTCACCAGATGGATTAGTTATATTACAATATATATTTAATTCTTTCTTCCCCTTTTTCCTCTTTCTTCTTTTCATTGGCCAATTTGTGCAATGTAATTAAATATAGCCTTTTCATTTTATAAAAAAATAATAATAATTTGGACAAACATAAAGAGGGATTATTGTCTTTAAATATGTTTTTAGATCTAACATAGACATTAATTCTCATGTAATAAAAGAGTTGCATAGGACTTGTTGAATATTGGACCAGGATTGTCTTCCAAATTAGTTGAAAGCTCAAACATCCAATTGAAGGAACAAGAAGAAAAACATATTTTTGAGTGGAGGGGGACTTTAAAATGAAAATTGTGACATGCTGTATGTTCTTCTTACATGTTTAAATACACATTTTTATTTTTCAGATTAAATGTTCCTGAATTCTTCACACTTGTATTTTATACAGTAGTCTTTCATTTGAGAAGTTGCTTGTTTTTGTGACAAATAAACCTTTGAATCCTTCAATCTTTCAGCCTTCTGCTGCTTAATTCTGGACCCAATCAGAGCAAATGACCAAATAATGAGCAGAACATAATTCCCTAATCTAAACTGTTTCCCAGCCGGCGTCTGTCTTCAATTTGGACATTTGGAAATCCCCGTCTTAGACTGTCCATCCTGACATTTTTCCTACACAGTGAAATATGATATTGCATGTAAAGGCACACACTATACAGTTATACACACAGATGGAACATTCAAGTTGCAGTGCAAGCCTGTAACCTCTAGGGAGCAGTAGAGTACAAGCCATTGCATGACTTCCGGGGAGGTCAACAGATGGTGCTGTGTTGTATGAAACACTCCATCATGCCAGAAAAGACCTGGTAGGAGTGAAATACTGTAATTATATGTCTTATGCATATTCACTGCAGGCCTATATGTAATTAATTGCAAGTTAATTTTAAAAAAAGCACAATCTCAGTGAGAAAACTGTCCCCTCTGAGTCCCCCAAAAATGAGCTATGTCTCACAGCCATGTACGCTCTAATAGGCTGCTGTGACAAGGAACTTCTTGAAATAACCTCTTCGTAGCCAGCCTCCATATCCGCATATAGTGTGGCTGCAGTCTGGTCTGCCAGTTTGATGAAATACACACTTTCTATCATGAGAGTAAAGAAGAAACTAATCACTACCCTCAAGCTAAGGTTTAGAATCAGGAAAAAAGTTGTAAGTAGATTTGTTCAAACTTTAGGATATATTATATGATTCTCTCCATATAATTTCTGCCTTCAAGCAAGGATTTAAGTGACCAGTCAAAGTAAAGGCAAGTTACAAGATTATAATATGTTACGGAAGGGGTTTTTGGACTGTTTCAGAGGAGTGTGTGGGTGGGATACTACTTCCCTGGAGTGGGGAAAATGGAGAAGAAAAATGTCCTCACTGCGATGTTTTCAGTCTTTCTTTGACCCATTTTCCTAACTCCAAATTGTTGTGTGACAAGTATATTTTACGGCAAATGCACACAGTTCTTTTTGTGGGTGGATGTGGGAGGGACAAAAAAAATGAGCGAATGTTTTTGTCTTGAAACTCACAACCAAGGTCAGCTTTTGTGCTAAAAAAAACGGAGAAAAATGTAGTTTGATACTGCTTGATCAAACTTTCATATGTAAAACTTTTAGAATATAGTGTAAACTGAACATTGTGTAACCCCATGGTTTAAATGAGGAATTTGACAAAAAGCACATCTCATAAAATATGAAATGTGATATCCTTTATCGCCCCTTTTTAGAAAGATATCTTCCCCTGATGTAACACTAAAAGTTCTTTATGATATATGTAATAATTTGTTTTCACTGTAAATTTATATGTGTTAAAACTATGTATTTTAAGTACAGCATAGATCTTTATAGCAAGCTGTTTGATCCTATAATGAAATCTTTGCATTATAGGTGCAATGTATATATATTTTTGTCTCCTTTTTACTCAAAACCTCAACGTTTGAGATGTTTAATCACTTTAAGTTATTGAGTTGTAGAAATATCATAATGTCAAGATGACTATTATAAGTAGGGTTAGGGTTAGTCCTACACTGACAATGTTCCCTTTTTGTTAAGTACAAAAGATCAAGTAAAAGAAGCAGGATAAATGTACATCAGTAATTGTGACCCATTAACTGTTCCATTATGTTACATTTATATACGGTATATCACATGTAATGATGGATTACATTCACATGTTAACAGTAGTTTAATGTTATAGCTGATGGGGGTGGAGCTACATTGATCTGCTTTATTTACCGTTGGGTATTGAAATTTATAACAATGCATCATATTTTATAAGATGATTTGCATGTAAAATAATAAGCAGCAAAGTGACTACTAATAATTGCTGTCATATAAATGTAGTGAAGTAAAAGTACAAAAAAGAACAGTTTCCTCCTTAAATGTATGGAAAAGTATACAGTGGCATCAATGGAAATTTAAGGGTAAATGTAACAGAATTGTACTTTAATACAGATCTTGACTGAATCTACTGAGTCACATTACACCACAGACTTTTATGCACAATTTGTTGGATCTCACACACTTTGTTTTTTTTTTTTTTTTTAAATCTTGGTTTCCTGGGCAGGTCACCAGTCCATCACAGGCCTAACATAGAGTGGAAACACAATCATTCACACTCTGAGGCAATTTAGAGTCTCCAATTAACCTAAGCTCCATGTTTTTGTCTGTGGGAGGAAGCTGGAGTACCCAGAGAGAACCCACACAGGCATGAGGAGAACATGCAAACGCCACACAGAAGGACCCCAGCCAACCGGAGGGGTTCGTATCCAGGACCCTCTTGCTGTGAGGCGACAGTGCTAATCACTGCACCAACGTATTTTCAAGAAGTCTGTCTGAAACAATCCACTTACTAGCTTTTTCCTGCTCTTTCAACAGCTTCCCACATTCTTTGTGGTCTTCAACATCTCCATGAAAACTAAGGACCTTTCCATCTGCTGATGAAGAACACGAGAAATGGTTGAAGCTAGTTAGTGGACCTTGACCTAACATACTATTTCATATCAATAGTGAGCTTTCCATTTCAACTGTTTCAAAGTTTTAAAGTAGGCTGAACATCAACTATCATTTAAATAACTGTAAATCCACCGGAGCAGAGGAGCCCAAACACAACACTACTTATACATGTATAATAATAATAATAATGATATCATAATTTAACACAATATTCATATTCAATCCTACCCTTCATGTTTGTTTTAATCTCTAGGATTCTTTAATTTAAAGGAAGAGCCTAGAGATTGCTGACTCTTTTTTTTTGGGCCTGTCTTTCATTGTATGTGCTCTGTGAACTCCATATCACTCTCTGTCATGCTGGATGCAGCAGTGTAACCAGATTGCTCTCTTTAACAGATTGGAGTCAGATTGGATTTATGCACACACACCCTACAACCAGATGCTCTGTGGTTTATGTTGCTGTGTGATGGGCCGGGGATCCTGAATGATGTCATTCAGAGAGCTATAATGCTTTGCAAACACGCTCCTTTAAAATAAGTTGCAGTGCTTCCTGGGAGATAGCGGCTATAAGCAACTATAACAGCCTGTTTATAGCGCTGGCCTGTTCTCTATGTCCCTTTATTAAATCTTAGTCGAAAGTAGCTTTACGACAAGACCGGAGATGTGGTTAATTGAGTCTTCAAAAGCTTTGATATTAAGAAATAGATGAGAAAAAAAAAGTGTTTGATAAGTTGCCGCCGTCTAAAAGGAAGAATAAATGTTCCCCCGGTCTAATTTCTAACTTCAAAGCATTCGAGCTTCTACGACAAAATTTAGGTCATATTTCCACAGTGAATAAGCATTGTGAGACTGCCTCTTTGAATTGTAATCAAGCTGAAGTCTGTAAGTACACACGTTTGTCTCAGCAGCACAGAACACCTCTCTCCCGTGACTTCAAACAGTTGAACTCATACTGTACTATTGACTGCGTGAGGAAACCGCTTTGAAGATGCCACCGAGCGAAAAAGAGAGACGCTTGTTAATATTAATCCTTTTTTTTGTTTTTCTTAAATGCGTGTGAAAAGTGTTACACGCAGTGCGTTTACACAAGAAATCGGGTTACTCTGAGAAATCAGGTGACAAAGGTATTCAGACAAAACCTTTAGTTATCTACCTCAGACTTTATTTTGGAAGCACGGTTCGCTTATTTCAGGAGCGTGGTGATATACGAGCCGCCGCGCCGATGCGTCGAAGCTACTTTTTTGAAACAAAAACCAATGCCAACAAAGTGTCGTCTGACAATGTCTGGAAGAAATAGTTTATAGCTGTTCTGAATAGCCACACTTGTTGGCAGCGTGAAAAGCCTTCTGTACAAATGGGGATAACAGACAGTTTTTCCTCAAGGGGCATTCATGGTGTACACAAAAAAAAGTAGTTTGTGTGTGAAGAATGAAAACAGAGTTTGAGAAAGGAGTTCAAACTAGTGCTAAGTTGGAAGTTATGGAGTATTATCCTGCCTTTGTATACCTGAGGGGTGGGCTTCTAAATGTATCAAACTTTCAATATTGAGGGTTTTTCAAGAATGATTGCATAGCTTTCAGCCCACAGTACAGTGACAGTAGGCTATAGGGTCGGAGGAAACATGATAGAAGTCCACCACTGTTTTGTGACAGCTGGACACATAAGAAAAGACCTGAAAATGTACTTAAAATCAATATTCAAGATATTTATTAACACTAACAACCTCTAAAAGTTATTTAATTATCAACCAAACTGGAGCTGTGGGTCTTGTCAAACTCAGGTAGCCGGGACAGCTATCCACTGGCTAACAGGCTAACAAGCTCTGAATGTACCGTCAGATCATCCCAGGACAACTCCCGCTTATTCACATTTATTTAGGAGAATTTAGGCCTATTTTAAACATCTACAGCAGACTTCCTGGTGGAGTGAAGTGGTTTAGATAAAGCAGGTGTGGAAAGAAACTAAGTACATATACTACTTCACTTAAGTACAAAATTAAGGTACTTGTACTGTACTTGAGTATTTCCGTATTTCCAACACTCAACATCTCAGAGGGAAATATTGTACTTTCTACTCCACTACATTTATTTGACAGCTTTAGTTACTTTTCAGATGAAGATTTGACACAATGGATAATATAACAAGCTTTTAAAATACAACACATTGTTAAAGATGAAACCAAAAAGCAGTGTGTAGTCAGGCTCACATTTCAGATGTCTATTAGTTGTTAACAGCTCCACCAAATAGGGATTTTTCCCTCTAAACTTCTCACATGCTTTCATTTCAATAAATGTTCAAATGATCCAATATTTCATCACAAATCAAAGATTAGAGAAAAAGTCAAAAATCAGAACTTAGTTTTTTCTTCTTTCCTCTCCCATGAATCATCTCACCACACCTCACATTTATCTGCTGACCCTTAGGAGGGGCCCCACCCCTAGGTTGGGAACCACTGGACTAAACTAGCCAACTGTATATAAAGTAGTGTAAACTAGCTCCACCTCCAGCAGCTACAACAGTAACATGCTGCTCTAACACTGATGCTTCACTATTAATAATCTAATGATGTCATAATAATAATATATCAGTCAGAGGACCAAACCACTACTTTACTGTAATACTGCATACTACATCACTCATAATACTGCAGTAATTTTACTGTAATACTGCATACTACATCACTCATAATACTGCAGTACTTTTACTGTAATACTGCATACTACATCACTATAATACTGCAGTAATTTTACTGTAATACTGCATACTACATCACTCATAATACTGCAGTACTTTTACTGTAATACTGCATACTACATCGCTCATAATACTGCAGTACTTTTACTGTAATACTGCATACTACATCACTCATAATACTGCAGTACCTTTACTGTAATACTGCATACTACATCACTCATAATACTGCAGTACTTTTACTGACATACTGCATACTACATCACTCATAGTACTGCAGTACTTTTACTGTAATGCTGCATACTACATCGCTCATAATACTGCAGTACTTTTACTGTAATACTGCATACTACATCACTCATAATACTGCAGTACTTTTACTGTAATACTGCATACTACATCGCTCATAATACTGCACTACTTTTATTGTAATACTGCATACTACATCAAGCTCAGAGTACTTGTTCAACTTAAGTAGGCTTTTTCATGCAGGAGTTTTACTTGTAATGTTGTATATTTACATGACTTTATTGGTACTTTAACTTAAAGGAAAGGATCAGAGTACAGTGCATATATACATGTCGATTTTAATGGTGCATTGTTGTTAATCTAAGTTATGAAAGTTCAGAAAACCCTAATCTGACTCAAGCTTGCACCAATCTTCTCCAGATAAAAATACAGCAGGTACAGACGCAGAGCTAGCATGAGGCCCAATACTGACATCAGGCAGCTCCAGGTGCATTCTCTGTCATTCCCTACCTTCCAGTGGCTTTGACACCTTGGTTCTCATCTCTCTCTGATACCTCAAGGTGGAAGTGGGCGGTGGGAGCTGACAGTGATTATAGCGGTTGGTGGTGGTGGTGGTGGTGGTGGTGGCCACATGTAGGTGGAACTTATTTATTCAGACCAAACAGGCCTTATTGCAGAACACACACAAACTGCATTCATTCCTGTCCAGAACATGTGCCGAAACAAACAAGTAGAGAACACATTTCGGAGGGTTTCTTTCAAAGTATATTTTCATGAAAGACTGAGCTCTTACCCCAGTTAAATGTAGGTCTTTTCATACCCACTTCAAAAGAAGGCAGTGCAAAAATGTTTGCTACCCCACGGCTAAGAACCCCTGTTAAGTCAGAGTATTAAAAAAAGGCTTCAGAGTGCCTTTGGCCCTGGGCTAATTTCGCTGATTGCAATATAAAAAGGTGTGCTGAGGTCACAGCATATACAAACAGAGCTCTATAAGAGGAGCCGTATGACTGTATACTTAGCTAATTTAACAATATTTCAATCTGTGTTGCATATCTGCCGAATCAGACAGAGCGGCGGCGGTAGCTGGCAAGAGACAGAAAAAAGTGGGAGTGAGGCAGACAATCTGAGAAAGGGGAATAGGGAGAATGCGTCAGCTGTCCAACTCCTGCTATAGCTGGTGAGGTTATGAGTGTACACGTTGCTGCCAAGTGTAATGAGGGTGCAGTGGAGTGACCACCGATCCACACGCAGGCTCCAATAATCTCACTAAACTTCTCTCTTGTTTGAGAATACACATGACCTTATAACGCTGAGCACAAGCGCTTTTTAAAATGTCGTTTCATACAATCAGCTAAATATACCCGGTTATGAGGATGCCACATAAAGAAACAGCTCGCAGTCATCTCACCAGAGAGTGAATGATGTCATCTGAGGTGAAAAAACTTCAGATTCATGAACACGTTTCAGGGTCAGGATGAAACAATTCTGTGGGAGATTTTTGGTGCTCTCACGGTGCATTTTTGTGGCGTTCCACCTAGACAGCAGTCTCTGAAGACACAGTAAAAGTTGGAATTTCATTTTTTCCCTCTGGTCAATTTCCAACATTGCAAAGATATGTTCTGTTTTTACAGTCTCTGCAAACGTAGTCTTTTATCTGTAGCTTTTGGCATTTTTTTTACACGTTCATTCCCATCTTGTTCGATCATGTGTTTTTACAGTAAATTAAGGAAAAGAGAGTAAAGGGAACAAAGGACATAAAGGAAAGGGAAGGGAAAATGTTAAAAGGGAAAGACTAGTCACGGAAGGAACTTAAATGAAAGGAAAGAAAAGAAAAAGGAAATAAATGGGAATCAAAAGTGTGAAACGAAAAAAAAGTGGAGGGGAAAGTAAAGAAAGAAGATAAAGAGTAAGGAAAGGTTTTGAAATGTGATTTGCCGGTTCACTCCTAGTTCACAAGAGGATGAGTCTGTCATCCTCTTTTGGCAAGGTCTATGTCCCCTGTCCTTGGGATCCAGATTGCTTGGATCTGTCATACTGGGCAAGAGACAAATTCCATCATCAGATGTCATGGTACAGTTGTGGGTAAGGGACCTTGGATGATGGGTACATATTATTGTGTTGCACATACGGCTCACTAAGAAATAAAGCCAAAATCACAGTGAGACATTTGCACTGAGAAAGCAGCAAACTGAATGTCTAAACGATTTATTGCAAATCAATAATGATAAACTACCCAAACAAACCAACAATAAGGGGCAAGCCCTTTAATGACCTGGTTGGAAAATTAGAGCACATCCAATACCAATAAGCCTGTGATGAATGGGAGTTGATCGACAATTTCTAAAGAGATAAATTGGGCTGTATTTACTGATAATTGGGCATAATTGACCCCCTTAAATGCCCAAAGGATTCCTCTGATCAACTCCATTTTATACACAGCTAACTGCTACACACAGTGCATGACCTCTACTTCCAGCTACGTGCTCTACAAGTAGCTTTTAGCCTGCGGATTTTCCACATTGACAAAATTTTAAGCAACAAGAAAATGAGATCTGACATGACAGTCAACAGATAGAAGTGCTGTATCTTGAGGAATTTTAGCATGCTGAAATTTGATAATTAGCACTAAACTCAAAGTACAGCTTTTGGGAATGTCTTTTGGGAAGCAGCGAAAATTGGAACCCGATGATGTTGCTACATTAAAAATATGCAATACTCGATACCATTCATCTACCAACAGTCAAATGGGAAAGAGATTTATCGCTCCCCTCTGATACCAGCTTCTTGATTCAGGTCTGCAGAAATTCATTTGAAATGACAAAAAAACACAAATCTAATCAAATCAAAAACTAATCCAGTTCAAAACCCTCCATAGGACACACATCACTGAAAGCAAACAACATAAAATGGGTCTTTCCAACAAAGACAAATGCTCACAATGCACTTTAGGCACCACAGATGACTACCTCCACTCCCTATGGCTCTGCTCACCCGTACAGCACTTTTGGCTTCAGGTAACACAGAAACTCTCCTCAATCTTGAGTTGCAGCATTCCCCCCTCCCCCTCATTTTGCATACTTGGCGACCTATCATCAGTTGAACTTTCACCAAAATACACAAAGCCTACACTAGTTGCCCTAGCTATCGCCAAAAAAGTCATCCTTAAAAACTGGAAAACCAAGCAAAAAATAAATATCAATCACTGGTTAAACCTACTCACAGAATATATATCATATATATAGAATACCCATTATATTTGGACATATTTTATATGACATTGCGTGTATATATATAATTTTTTTAATGTTTTAAAATGTTATTTAATTTAATTAATTAATTTATTTATTTCTAATTTATTTTCTTCTTCCATGCTTTATTCTTGTCTTATTTCTATGCTTTCTGGGGGACTTTTTTTTTTGTTGCATTTTAAATATAACAAAATGATGCTGGAGTTACATAGCATAAAATAGCAGCTGACGACAACAACATCAACAACTAAAAACAAAGATATAGATATAATAGTTAAGTAGATTAATAGTTAAGTAGACTCTTAGGTAGACTTTTAGGTAAATATTTTATGCCAGTGTACAAACAGGGGTCAGGTGCTATATACATATACACATACATACATGTTTATATACATACATACATATACATACATATACATACACACATATATATATACCAAGCACTCATACTCCCCCACTTGCTCACAAATTGACTCTCACATATATCGATAAACAAAGTGACATCAATACAACTAAATTCATCCTGTAATTGTCCTGTAATAAAGGTCATTAGAAGTATTATGTGTTGTGTATTCCACTCCAATCATTCCTACTAATGTCCTCAGGTATTTTCGCAAGTAGTAGAACTAGTGAGTTTTCATTTAAAGAGACAGTATCTGACAGTTCTCTAATAACCTTTTCCCAAAATCCACTTATAGCTTTACATGACCAAAATATATGACTGTGGTTTACCAGCATTCTCTCCAACATCTTGAAGCTATTTCCTTTGTATTTACCTTGAATTTGAGGTGTCTTTAAATTAACAGATTATAATCTTCCATGTACAGTATATTCTTTCCAATAATTTGAATCTGGGGACATTAAATCTGTACCAAACTTCAAGGCAATTCATCCAATAGTTCTTAAAATATTTCATTAAAAAAAACAATACATTTCAACCCTTATAGTGCTTGAGGAAAAGTCAAATGTCTGTACAAAATATCATGGCAATTCACCCAATATTTGCAGAGACACTCAGTGAGGATCAAAGTGGTTTAATTGAATGGCAGCGCCACAGGAAAAGCTTGTATTAGAAGTGGTTTATATCAGTTCTCTATCTTTCAGTTTTGAGGCAAAGACATTATCTGTAAAAGGCGACGCAGGAAGGAGATGCAAAAATCAACAGTTTATGTACACCTGGTGAGCTCGCAGATTGCTCGCCATCATGAAGTCAACTGAGCTGTTAATGAGTGTATATGAAAGATGACAGGTGCTGTACTTGCTACTACTGTAGCCTCTGTGGGCTTTGAACTGAAATACTGAACTTAAATACATACTGGAGGAAGACACCTGGAGTACATGAGTGTTATCCTTAGAAACAGCACCCTTTTTTTCATATACCATCATGATACAAAGTTACAAATTCATCTCAACAGTGCTATTGCCAAAAATATCCTGCAAGACTGAATATTGAGTGCTACAAACAGCATCAGGTACAAGTTTTACAGGGAAGACATGGGTTTACAGCCTATAATTCATCTCAAATATTGATATTGTTCATTAACCCATGGCTTAATATATTATTCTGAGACTTTTCATCCCCTCACAAACTCATTAACTCCTTAACTAAAGTCCCTGGGATTCAGAAGGACATATTGTATATACACTAAGGCTATAGGACTTTATTTCAGCATATCTGTTTAACTGATGATATTATGGAATTCAAACTATATGCATCTACCTCTCTTGGCCTGTTCTCCAGGCTGCTATAACAATTGATCTTCCCCTCTATGATCAATAAACTCTTATCTTAGAGAACTGATCAATCAATCTCACTATGGAGAAATTCTATGTTTATGTTGCTCAAATAACACCAGGTTAAGAAAAGTCGGTTTAATAAATTAGCTATTCATGGGAAACCACTGATATGTGCATATGAATTCACAGTCCTATAAGATTCAAGGCTTTGTCCCCAAGTAAAGCTGTTGTTTACTCTACTAAACTACCACAGAGACAAGTTGAACATTATTGATTTAGCAGAGACTGGGTTTTACCCCTTAAAAATCCTTTAAACAATGCAAGTATCCCATTAGAAATACTTAAATACACTGCAATCTGTTGATTTACCTTTATTAATAATCTCATTAAAACAAACTATTTATCAAAAGACCTACCTTGATTTATGGTTTTTCAGTAAGTCTGTAATCTCTGGTAATGGCATGGCAGCTTTTATCTTATAATAAATATGCATGATGATTTGTCACCGATCCACCAGACCATTTCATTTGTTCATCACCTGATTGACGAGCTGTCATTCTGTCTTTGGGAGAAAAAAGTGAGGCGAGAACTCACACAAAAGTTGCATTTCCCACACAGAAGGACTCTGAAATGCTAGTAATCCTTTCACAGGCTGACAGGAGGGATAAAATAACCCCTTGCTAGAATGTTTCACCCCTCAAACTCCTAAGTCCCTAGAGGACAGCTGGTTTGAGAGCCGGCCACAGGTACTGTGACACCCACTTTTTATAGGCGCACAATTAACTGTGGGCCTGGGAATGAATTTGAGCGCAGGGTCTCATCAATTGCAATCCCGAGGACAGCAGGGCCGCTCGTAACCTTGTCTAAAATCCCCAGATTGTTTATATTTTTCAGTTTATTTAACCTTTATAGAACCAGGTAGACCCCCAAGAGATTTTCCTTTTCTTTTTTTGTTCATGCTGCCTTGAAAGAACCATCAAATTCAGAATTACAACAGCAGCGCGACCCTAATCAAGACCTGAGTTTGCTTCTTACAAGATACAACATATTGGCTTTTGGTTTTAGAGCCTCAAGGTTTTTTGGATTCCATAGATATTTGGGTTGCACACTGCCTGCCTAGATATGCACCATGAACCACAGCCATAGGAATCCGGGTTTTTGTGGCAATTTACTGAGAACAAGGCCTTTCAGATGTTCCACTGGTATCCCTGGTGACGGCACTATTGCCTCTGTCCCAGCATGTCATTGCTGTTCCTTAGCTACCTGCTGACGGATCCTCTTGACTGACCATGTGAGTAGCTAGAAAGCCTCTGTGCACATCTCCTTCTTTGACAGACATCCCTATTTTTTGCCTGTTAAGGTGGCAGTGCACACCATTGACTTAAATAATATCTGTTTTTTTTCTTGTATAAGTCATAAAGTACAGTTGTCCTTGGGTCTGGTGGTGGAAAGCAAGATCTGCCTCTCCCGCTCTCTCTCTCTCTCACAGCCACAGTAAAAAGAGACAATAAAAATAGGCCACTGCTCACACCACATGATTACTTCATGAATCACTTACCTTCTGGAAAAGAAAACACAGAGCCATACACAGTGTCAAATAATTAATAATTGGAGCAGTGAATCAATACCTGTAATTACTCTCACTATGCCGCTTTTTGACTCTTAGCCCTGCAATTTGGAGGACCCATTTTTGAATCCTTTCAAAGCTTTTGTTTTCTCCCACATGGGCTTGGTAATGAAATACAGACAGGAATGTGTAGCATTTCGCAGCCCTCGATAAATGAGGGTCAAATTCCTAATTTCAGGATTATTTTGACATGGCTGTAATATTATTTTCCTTATGAAGCTGTGACAGCTGAACTTATACTCACTTATGTAAATGCAAATGCGAAGTCACAAAGTTCAGAATGAGTGGGTTACGCTTAGAGGACCCTTCCCCCTCAAGGTCTAGGGATAAGAATACATCAAGCTCCCTCTATGCTAACTTACAGTATATTTGACATGTGGAGCTGCAGGCTAACTATCAGAAATGGAAGGGGTCAGCTCTCAGAAGCACTGTGTTTCTCCACAATCCTTGTATCAATACATAAAAATGTGGCAATACTTTCAGGCTTCATGTTTATGCATGACTGGGCCTGAGCTCAGATCTTTTTTGCATGGTGAAAAAAGCTTGCGGTTCAAGTGTCTGTAAATAGACTCTCAGCCGTCCTGTGTGGGAGGACTAGTGGAAGTCGGTGAACCCAAAAAGAATGTAGAGCTAAACGAAATGTCTTGCCAGTACACCTGATTCACATTAAACCCATTATCTTTGGTCATCCACTCAGCCTCAGTATCTATTTTTCATAGCTGTTACATCAGGGAGTTGACGGCCCAGTGGATCTGCAATTTATTGTGAAATACAAGAGCTTATTCTTCAGTGTTATGATTACGTGAGCTGGACGATTATGGGAATCAATAGGATAATATCTGGAGGATTATACGTGTATTTACAGAGTAGCAGCTATAGATCAAATAAGGTCAATCCTCCCAAAAAACATTGACTTAACATGTACACAAACCTGGGTGTATGTTAGAAACATTATCTAGTAAAAAAGTAATATTGTCAATGATGTGTAATGTGAAAGGTAATAATTTATACCCAATGCTGCAGTTCTACTGATTATGTTAGCATCTATTAGCCACTTTACTGATTTGATTGAGTCTTCCAGCTCTCATTGACCTCATTTTAGAGACTGAAAACGTGATCGCTGTTACTCGTCGTTTCTAAACAAACTGACATCCCCAAAAGTCTTTGAGACATAAGGAACATGTTGCTCAGTGCAGATGTGTGTTTTTTAATAGGTTATTTGACAACAATGGAGCTCTATGAGGAATAAGGTATATCAGGCTTTGGATACACACATAATCAGTGGCATGCACAGACAGTTTGGGGGGCAGGTGCTCAGTGAAAAATAAGGGCACCCTGTGCGGCATGTGGAACTGCCGGCTGCCTTATTATAGCAGTGTGAGATTTATCTCCCTCATATTCCATGCTAGTAGATGGCCTATTGCAGGACAACACAGAGCTGCTTCCCTGCTGTAGCTGCCTTGAATAGAATAATAATAGTTTTAATAATAGCCTATTTTTTAAGTTTTAATAATAGCCTATTAAGGTAAATACAAGATTACTGCAAGTCTTGTAACATATAAATAACTTATGGTTGGTACAAAATAATATAATTAGCTAATATAGCTTCATGCCTGATTTAGTACCGCCAAACCACTTTGTGTAGTTAAAATACAATGAGGACAGCTTTTAAGATATTTCAATAGAATTAGAGGAACAGTTCACATTTAAAATCTAAGCTTTAAAAGGCCCTAAACAGTTAACATGAATCTGGTCTTGACTCTGACCTTTCATCTTCATCTTCCTCTTCGCTGCTGGTGGATGCATATTGGGGCATTATTATCACACGCTTTTAATCGTCGAGCATTTATAGATGATCATGTCAACAGTACACTGTTAAAAAAAAACTAAAAAAAACGAACTTTCAAAAGGGCACTTGCTTGGTTCAGAGGGCAAAGGGCAGGTGCTATAGCACCACCTAGTGTCTATATCTGCGCGCCACTGCACATAATACTTGTAAGTAGATCAGTACCAGCTGTTAAATGTGTTTAGACAGGCAGCAAAGCTAATTCTCACCTTGCATTATTCGCACAAATTGGATCAGTAGCCTGAATGTTAACAATAAGCTATCTAGCAGCATATACACTGACTGTGTGTGGCATTTAGTCTAGTTTATTACATTTATTTGTCAAGGACGACACACAAAGAACATTCATTCATACAAAGAGAAGAAGAGATATATTTGTACCAGATTTTGCTACGAGCACATTTTCATTCCGGTGTGCTGACTCTGTGTTTGTGTTGCAGCTCAGCCTCTGAATGATCTGAGAACTCACCTGAAACTTCACTTCTGTGACTTCCCTCCAGTCTCTCTCTTCCTTTTTTTCCCTTTAGTCTCTGTTCAGTTTTGAAGTTCATTCATAAAGCTCAGGGATAAGTGAGTTGAAAACATTTCTAACGTGCAGAGACAGGCCTTTGCCTCAGTTTGTGCAACACAGGGTGAGCGCTTGTCTAATCGCCCCGGATCGCGTCTTCCCATTGACTTTGTACACGATTGCATCATGTCTAAAACTTGCCTCGCTGTCTGTGTGAAAACACCTTCGGAGCACATCCTGCTGGAGGCTGATGCAGATGTTTGGCTGCAGTGTTATTGCACCCCAGTGCTGCTTTTGACACTGCACAGATGAAAACATCTTAATCAACCAACTGATGCAACTGGCCAACATCTCTGCCTCAGCTCTAGATCAGACCAATTGTATCATTCCTGGATGCTGAGAAATTCATTCGGGCCTTTATAATTCTAACTCAGACAGTTGTGATTCATTATTTATACAGTATGTGTATCTTAATCTTCCTAAATGTCTGTTTATCCTGCTCTGCAGTCTAGACCAAAGCTTTTGTTTTAACCTCTTACACTGGCTATGTAGAATTGACCATATATTATACAGTACTTTAACAACTTGAAGTGTTGCTCTGACCAAAGCTTTCTAGCTGCTCCCTCAGCCAAAATCTACACTAAAGGAGAGAGCATTTGCAAAATATGGTCTTAAGCTCCATCAAAAAGACAAGAAACTGAGAGTGGGTGTGGACCAGTCTCCTTAAAGAAGAACCAGAGTGGTAGCAGTGTGGAGAGGAGAAAGTCAACCTTGAGCAGATGGAACTAAAGAGCTGTTGCAGTGTGTGTGCACACTCGAACCTCCAGGAGCTGCTGGGTGGAGACAGAGGAGAGGCTGAAGTGGGTAACCGACCTTCTCTGACAAGTCTGTTTTCAAAGTCCAACACCAGTGCTACTTCTTTACTGTACATTGTAGTTGTATTCACATCTATATTTGATGAGCTTGAATTATAGATCATTTTCAATTGATTATCATTGAAAATATAGGTTTGCATGACTGAAACAAAGCATTTAACAGCATAAGAAACGGTGGAGGTTAACAGCTGTAGTAAGCTTGGATTCTTGGATTCCATTTGATGCTAAACATCTATGTACAGTTGCTTGGTCCATTTTACCAACATTTTTGATGACCAAAAGTGATTTAGATGACTCTGTATGATGGAGTTGTGAGTATATGCATAACCTGATTACCTGTGTCATCATCCTGTGGATTATATTTGGGAAGATGTTTGAATATGGAACCTCTACAGCTTCTTATTGCAGCAATGCAAGCCCCTATGTTTAGAACTTTTGGGTGATTATAGCATCTTTGTTCTTTATTCTAATGGCATAAGTCTGACAGCCAAGTCTGATTTTTTCATACCAGATCTGAGCTTGCGTATGTGGTCCTATGTCTGATTCATATCTGATCTCTGTTCTATGTGAAGCTGTCAGAACAGTCAGGTTGGCTCTCATGTGGTTTTTGTTTAATGTCTCAATTCTCTGCACGTATCTCCTTCCACTTAAATCTGGACATGTGTGGCAGTTTAGGACCTCAACAGTGTTCACGCCGCAGCCAGATACACATCACTTACAAACATGGATGTGAATCATCAACACAAAAAGATCGGATCTGACTAAAGGATCAGAATTGAGCATTTAGGCCTGTAATGTGAACGTAGATTATGTGCTGCTTTTAGCTTTTTGTTCCCCAGGCTGGTGGAAATGGTCTACTGTGCACACGATAGCTTTAAACTTTCTAACTCATATAAACATATCTCCTTCAGCTTTGCTTTGTTTGTAGTAATAATTTTACATAGCAAAAAAGAGGAGGGTTAGCATTTACATTAATGTTCTCCAGTGGGTGTGAATTTTGGGAATATTTTAAATACATTAGTGATGTATCTGTGTGAGTGGGTGCTAAAAATGATCTTTTAATATCACTTTAATAGTCAATACCACTATTTTTGGGGTACGCTGAGCTAGGCTAACCAGCTTCCTGTTTCTGAATGGCTTACAAACCTAACAGCAGTTATATTGGATTGTTGTGATATTTGGCACTAAAAATACTCACTGTGTGTGTGAAAGTGAAGAAAACTCAAAGTTCAGTTTGACTTTAAGCTGATTTGGGAAATGTTATCATAACCGGCAGCAACATTTTGAAGAGGTCTCTTTTTTTTTTCTTTTTTTTTTTTTTGCTTTAGCCTACAGCTCAGATTAATTCTGCCTCTAGAGCAGTTCTGCCTCCACAAAATGTTTGTTGAACTAAAAGTCAAACTGCTCCTTACTGACCTCTGACTGGAATCATTTCACTTATCACCAGACACTGAATTATTACCTGCAACCTACACCAGACTCACTCTTAAACCTGCTAAACCTCAAACAACACGCGCAATTAGCTCTGTGATTTTTATTCTTGTGGGTATACTGGACCACACGTGCGTCGCTAAATCACACTGAAGCACACACGCTCATACAGTCACTCGTACGTATGTGGGAGGCCGAGGAGCTTGACACCACACTCTCCGGTCCAGGGAGAGAAGGTGGAGGGGGAGGTGCAGGGGGTGGTTGGGGGGGTCTCAAAGGGAGTGTGAAGAGTTCATTTCGATTTATTAAAAAGAGAAAAAAAAAAATCCAGTGTGAAGAATAAAGGGATGCGGTCCCTGCTGGGACCTGTATCTTCTACTTCATTTGCATAAAGGTCTGTACATCAAAAGTCATGGATGCCCTCTTTAAAATATTCAAATGCGGCTTGTTACAAGCTCCATCACTGCTCCAGAGCAGCTTCTATCAAAGGCAGATGGAAGCAGAGAGAGTAAGCTTTCTCTCTCTCTCTCTCTCTCTCTCTCTCTCTCTCTCTCTCTCTCTCTCTCTCTCTCTCTCTCTCTCTCTCTCTCTCTTCTCTCTTCTCCACTGGTCAGCTTGACTGTTCTCCTGCCTGCAGGCCTGTCAGACTGTCATTCTATAGGGCATCCCTCCCTTATCTCCCAGGAGGAAATCACACTGACAAGCAATAGCTGAAGTGAGCATGACAGTGGACGTGTTGAGGAAGATGTTTCCCCATCAAGCAGGAGCTGTTCAGTCCACACTATGTAGAAAACTGCTGCTGTGGCATTTCTGCCCCCCTATATGAGAAGGCAGCGGGGGAAGACCAACAGGCCTGCTCGTGTCCTGCACTGCACACAACATGGTGCTCCTCTGCAGCAGCCGGCAAGTCAAAATATTTAGAGCGTGTACAGGAAAGTGATTGACATTGTTCGACTACCACATGGGGCTATGCAACGTAATTGTGGTAGCTCTTGTTTACTGGTTTATTTGTGTGTGTGTGTGCGTGTGTGTGTGTGTGTGTGTGTGTGTGTGTGTGCCAGGTGCTCCTCTGTGTGGGTGTGGATCCTTTTTAGCCCTCACATATGCTCAGAGTAAAGCGCAATAAATCAAATTAAAAAGTAATACTTCTGCTGTGTTTCTAGGCAAAGCAATCTCTAGCATGTATCATTAGCACAGATTGCCCATTCATCATGTGCTGTTGTAGGTTGAACAGTGTTGTCAAATTCACAAATATCAGGTACGGAGTGAAGTTCGACTGAAGCCGCTACTAATGAACATATATTTAGAAAAATAGATGGGCCTTGGATGGCTCTCCGGAATATTATCACAGTCTAAGCGGCTATTTGGTCATTAATCACGCTGATTAATCAGCTGCAATTAACTTTAAGGAGAGAGTTGTATTCTTTTATGTGATGCTTTCCTTACTGCTGAGAATGTTAATGCTATATCCATCGCTAATTGTTTCTCTTTTTTTTTCTCCTGTGTCTCACATGCTTTGATTTTAAATGTCATTGAGAAGTTTAATCCTCTCTTTACATCAGTGTTCTTATTAATAATATGCAACAACTTAAAGGATCAGATTTTAGTCCTTCAGCACAATAATTGAAAACTGTGAGAAAATTATCAACTTAGCAACCAACTAAGTAACCAACCAAAAAAAATCATGTACAATGTCAGACAATGGGAAAAGGTGCTTACTTATTATTATCTACCTCCCAGTCAGCATGTCCATGTGGGCCCCATAAGGGTTACATTTGGGCTCCAAATATGGGTCCCAAGTGGATTTGTCCACAGTTTCTAGGCTGGCCCCACCTGTGTTTGCCCATGTGGGCTTCAAGTGGGTTCTGACTGGGTTTCAGGTGGGGCTCATCTGGGTGAGATCCATGTACGCCCCATTTGTTTGCCCATATGGGGTCTAAGTGGGATCAGAATGGACCTTAAATGGGGCCCATTTAGCCAGCCCACAGGGGATTCACATGCCCACGTAGATCCCTTATGGGGCTCATACAGTCATCCCACATGGGCTTCACACATGAACATGCTGGCTGGGCTATAACGTACCATACTGACTTCTAGTTGATTTTCTCAGTAGAATGAAGAACTGTGGAAAGGTTTCATTGGAGCAACTTTCTTCTGAAGAAGAGTTCCAATGCAAAGTTTTAACAGTGAGTTTTGTAAATTATTATTATGCAATGGAAATTAATAGAATTTAGTTTGTGCTGCTTACAATATTGAAAAAAAGAAAAAGAAATCAATAGCAACAGAAACCCTGTGTCCCTGTTACTCTGGGTAATTACACTGGATAATGTTATTGGAAATGCATTTCAAATGAAGACTGCTGACAGTAAGATCTGTGAATGAGCCAGTCACTGGACACTGCTTCTGGAGAGACAACCTGCCATTGTTTTTCTTGTTATTGTTATTCTTTAATGATGTGATTGTCATGCGTCAGTCTGTTAGTTAAGTCATTTTTTGCTCCTCCTAGTGTTTCCTGTTTTTTTGTTGTGATTTGGAGCTATAAAGATTGATTGATTGATTGATTGATTGATTGATTTCATTTTGATACTACCTCTCAGTGTTTCCCCTATGTACATTCAGCAGCGGCGCAAAATGACTGTGCTTGAAGTAACTTGACGTTAACTATGTTGATCACTTGCTCGATTTCATTAGAAGTTGCTAGCAGCTAGTTAACCATATAACTTGGCTTTTGGCTTCGGTGTAGCTATGTATGGAAGCCTAATGATGGTAAAAGTAAAACTGCTAACTACAAAAATAAACCATTATTATTATTTATCTTTTATTTACAGAAAATACCTCTTTTTGTGTAGCATACATGTGTATGTTATTTTGTTAAAGGTATCAGACATTAACATTTAGTTGTTTAGTTTAAATTATTATTTATAATTTAATATTACTTTAACAGCTCAGGGATGTCCAAGCAACAACGTATTGTTTGAGCACTTTTTTGCATTGTCAATTTGAAATAATGTTTTGTTTCTGAATGAAGGGGTGGAAATAAAAAAAAAAGACATTTTTATCCAATTCATCGATTAATCGAAAAAATAATCGACTGATTAATCGATTATCAAAATAATCGTTAGTTGCAGCCCTATTATTTTTCAAATTTTTCTTCCAGGGGAGCATACCCTGGATACATATTTAGTATATTCCTTGTGAGCCTTTTGACAATTTTTTGACTTAGACCCTGCTTTTTGCCTGCTGATTTTGTACTTTTGCCTTCGCTGACAGATCTCCTGTGTACTGATTTTTGGCTTTAATTAAAGGACTGTTTCTGTTCTACTACTGTGTCAGTTGTTTCAGTGTGCACCATAAATATCATCCATTGTATTCCACCCAGAAACCTGCTGATTGGTCGAATCATGTGTTCTTGATTGGTTGGAACAAAAGCCTGCAAGCACACAGCACTTTATAGAATAGTTTGGACATGCCAGGTCTAAGTACTTTAATAAGACTCTTCCCTGAAAACATCCAAACCACCTTTTCTGTCTACACAACATGCTGCTATAAAGTTATAAGGTAACAAGCATGGGAAGAAACATTCGCTAACTGAAATATGGCCAGCAAATACATGTATGTGTGCATGTTTGGAATCTTTAGATGTCATTATGCTTACTGAAATAACCAAGAAATAATTCTGATGGTAGCCAATTAATAATGATAATAATAATAATAATAATAATAATAATAATAATAATAATAATAATAATGATAATAATAATGATAATAATAATGATAATAATGATAATAATAATAATGATAATAATAATAATGATAATAATGATAATAATAATAATAATAATAATAATGATAATAATAATAATGAGAATAATGAGAATAATAATAATGATAATAATGATAATAATAATAATAATAATAATAATGATGATAATAATGATAATAATAATAATGATAATAATAATAATAATAATAATAATAATAATAATAATAATAATAATAATAATAATAATAATACATTCATTTGTAATGCACTTTACATTTGAAGCAAATCTCAAAGTGCTACAAGGTAAAAACATCAATATAAAGACAACTAACATAAAACATCATAAAAATAAGAGCATAAAAGCAGCAACCAGCAAAGTTAATTAAAAGTCAAGTGTTATGCTAAAAGGAAATGTTTGAAGTCCTTTTTTAAAACTCTCAGTAGTCTGTGGAGCCTTCAGCTGGTCAGGGAGAGCATTCCATAGACGAGGGGCAGCAGAACAGAAGACCCTATCACCCATGATGCTGAGCTTAGTCCTGGGGAGGAGGAGGCGATTAGAGTTTGAGTTAGAGCATAACTATCAATGGATTGCAATACAATGAAGAGTTGTGCAATAAAGCCTTTGCAAAGGTTTCTCCTTCAGAAATAACACATTCCCAATATACTCACTTGTTCCAGAGCTTTCAGCTGTGTCACACGGTCTTCATCAGCATATAGAGTTTGCTCAGTTGTCGTGGATCTGCAAATGTAGACATTTCATTATCTTGAGCACCTTTAAGACTTCTTGATCACGAAAAAGGTTGAGTTTGACCGTTCAATCTTGACTTTGGAAACAGCAGTCGACAAAAAAGATCTCAACAAATTAGTCCCACAGCTTTTGACCACATCACATGGTCTTCTTCAGCAGATGAAGTTTACTCAGCTGTCCTAAAAGTGGCTAGAATAATAAAGGGTTTGATGCACACTTCCAAATCAACCGAGCAAACTAGTTGGACAAGTAAGTGGACCTTTAGGTAAAACTACTGTTTCAGGATGACTTCCAAGTTTAATTAATACCACTTAGCGTGAATTTGAAATACATCTGCATATTGGCACACTGTATTTATGCAGAGTATTGCATGGAAAAGAAAATATTGCGTTTGACCTGGTTCTTTGAAATACAAAGAGGAAAAATTACTCTAACCAAAGCATGGATGTGATTTTCAAAATTAGCGAACTACGTGTCTCATAGTCAGCATCTTATGATCAACCTTCATCAATCACACTGTTTTCTTTGTAATCAGGAAGCCTTTATTTTATTTGGAGAGTCTATCTGTTTCTGCTTAGTGGATAGAGGCATAAAACCAACCGAATTCAAAGCATTGTTGCATTTCTCAGGCTTTGCAGAAGTTATCTGTCAGGAGAAGCGCTCACCTCGGGCCTATAGCGTGCTGCACATCAGGTTATGCACCTTGAGCGGGGAGGGGGAAAGGGAGCAGATATGCAAGTTTAATTGAGGTAATATAGTATTGATTTCTCTTCACTTTTCCTTTTTTTCCCCCCCTCCTCACAGTTGCTTGACCAGCCAGTGACACACGAGCTTTGATGCACCCAGAGCTGTGTATCATTGCTAATGACCTGGCTAATTATGTGCACGATACACATTATCTGGTCACTTTTCACCTTGTACAAACTTAACGGACATTGACTTAGCGACCTACTGATATCTGAAGGTGTGAAGGGGGTAAGCTTTGGATAAAAAGCGTTGGCTCAAACAGTAAAGGACTATCCTGTAAATGCATTATTATCTTAAGACATTTATCGCCCAACATAACATTGTCTTTGCTCAGTGGGGGTTTGAATCAATCTGTTATTAAATCAAGTTTAAATATCCACTCCCTCTTTCATGTGTGTGAACAAAATGAACAAGGCTTTTAATTTATGCCTATAATATCATAGAAAATAATTGACCTTCACTGTGAAATGAGAAGTGCGCCGAGCAGCCATTCATCAAATCCAAGTGAAGGACGTTTTCCCCCAAGTCTCTTTAGTCTGGGGGGGGGGTCTTGTGGTAATTGACCTCTTCCTGTGATGTGTAGTAGAGTAAAAATAGTCTCTCATAAAGTTATGGCCAAAAACATAATGAGTTTAAGAGCAAATAAAAGACGATGCAAAATGTGTTTAGGGTGTTTTATTGACTTTGTACTATACTATATTGGTAAAAATAAAACATTAAAAGCAAGCGCTGTATGTACAGGGTGGACAGTTTTGTTCATGCTTTCCAAAAAGTGCATCTCAAAATCTTTAAGAGCACTCTGGGTAAGAGTTTGTAAAGTTTTCTACTACATCCATATTTCACATTATATACAGTAAGGTGAAGGAATCTTAAATTTAGAAGTTCTCATGAGGTGCAAGCTTAGCTGCGGATTGAGGAAAACTATTCAAAAATATTCAGGGACCTCAATTTTAAAAGATGTTTTACTTGTGAAATAAAGCCAGGGGTCATGGAGTGCACGGTAGCATTTTTTTATGCAGCATTATTCACATTCTCGTTTTCATCATGTCCGTTTTTTGCTTCTTGTGTGTCGGCTGGGTTTGATTCTCCCACAAAAGGGGCCTGTCAATAGAACTCTGTTCAGCCGCCAACTCTCATGATTCTCAGATTTCAGAGTCTCTCACCGGCTCATGAATGCACCACAGGTCAGGAGTACACTTTTCATATGAGCCTGGACTTTCAAAACCTGTTATAATAAAGCAACCTTGACCCGAATACAGAAAAAACATATTAACTATAATGAATTTATTCAAGCAAGTTTCAAAGTCTGTGGTAGCTGATTAATTTTTTTGTGTGAAATGAATGGAAACCAAATAAAAAACACATTCAATAATCTAACCAGTCCAGAAAGTACTTTGATAAGTAAAAGTAGCAATGAGACAAACACCAAGATTGTAACTTTTATGGAAAAAGGACCAGTAAAGTATGCTTAAATCATCAAACAAATAAGTAGCATATTCATTATGTGTGATCCATTTAATTTAAGATAGATATGTTAATGCAGCTATAAATATTCCATCTCTGCTGCAACACTTTACTGGATCCAATAGGCCATCAGAAGGCTTTCCACAATGGCAAATTTGAATAAAAATTAATTTAGTGTAATTATGCCATACTGCAATATTATAAGCTGATGATCCTGAAGTGTGGGAAAAAAAAGGAATACAAGTAAGTAATCATCACCCTAATTCTAAAATAGAGGAATTTTGTTGAGGATGATGAAGATATCGGGTATAATATGAGGTGTTTTAGATATGTGACATCTGTTTGGTTATTTATATCCATGAAAACATTTGTATAACCATGTATTATGTTAGAATCTGGCTGTTGGAAGTGAAATGTTTTTTGGATTACAAATTGTAAGCCTAACATTCATTTTTTTTATTTTCTGGAACACTGTGAAAACACTGCAGTTACACAGTAATTATTTTTTAATCAGTAAGGTTTGTCAGAGCTTTGGATAGCTACGCTGACTCTCTGCCTGCTTGCCCGTGGCATGGGCATGCCTTTGAGCGGCTACAATTAGAAGCAGATTGAGATTTCTATTTCTACATCCAAAGGGGGATCGGCTGGCTCAGAGGAGCATTGAAAACCAGAGAGCCTTGTTGTCCAACTGCAGTCTGTCTGCATTTGAAGCGATTCCACTGGGAACCCTAATCATAGCTCCAAACACAGAAATCAGGGTCAGGAAATGTGAAGAATTCAGAAGGGGACTCGAAAAGAAGGCATTTAAGTATAAATTCTGTGTATCTCTCAATCCAAGACGCTTTTCAAAGCCCTTTTCTCTGAGGACTGGACAGCACTGGTTTCCAGTGAAGCCACCACAAAGTCAAAATAGATAGATGAAACCTTGTTTTTTTGTAAGAAGTTTATGTCTTACATGATGTACTTTAACCAGTTTACATATACCAGTAATGCCTTTAAGCAAGAAACTCCTAGATTTATCCTCCACATGTAGGCCCTGTTCACTTTCTGTTCTGCCAGTTTCTTATTTGGCAGACACTTGTACCTGTTGATGGGGAATATTGCTTTACAGTTGTATGTATTCCCTTTTCTCCTCTTGTGTCTTTTGCTCTGCCCAGGTTTTCTACACCTGATGAGTACTAAATGAGACTCACCTGGTCTGGGAAAGGAGGTGGTCGAATGCGCCAGGTTCCTTCTGGGCCTTTGGGTTTTTGGACTGCTGGTCTTGTTTCCTGTCAGCCTGGGGTTTCATTTAGTGTTGCTATTGTCTTTTGTAGTATTTTAGTGTCTTAGTGTCTATAAATCCCATGGTTTGGATATTTTAAAAAGTGTTGTCAGAGTTTTACTTTGGGTTAATGGTGAACTAGTTGCTAAGTTATGGATGTTTTTGCCATAATTAGAACACAAGGTCCACTGTTCTTACACTGAGCATAGAATGAGGACACTGTAGTATGTGCATCCAAGCAAAGGTATAAGTGCATAACAAACAGTACCAGAATGGGAAATGAAAGATAGATTAACAGGATATACGAAAGCAATATCTACCGTAATCCTGGCCTTGTTCCAGGAATGAAGCCCAGGGACGTGATATGAAGATATCACGTCCCTGGAGAAGCATCTAATGGCATCTGGACATTTCAGTTGATTAAGCCAATCTCATGAATCTTAGAGATTTGAGAGGGGGAAAAACAGTCTGTACAAAGTCAAAGCTGCAGCAACACTTGTAGTAAAGGAGAATTTTATCACTCACTTTATTAAGAGACCAACACATTTTGGCTTGTGGTCTTCATCAGGGAGAAATAACCTTGAGGTAAGTGTAAGGCAGGTGTAAGTATAAGAAATACAAATTACCCCGACCAACAAAGGTCTCCTTCATTTATGGCATGACTCTGTGGATGACAGTGTTGGACTATTGGTTTGTTGGTCAGCTGGTCAACTTTGATCCAGACTGAAATATCTCAACACCTGTAGGATGGATGGCCATGAAATGCTAACATTCATAGTTCCATGATGACATGTCCTCTGACTTTTCATTTGGTTTATTGAGTAAAGTATCTCAACATACATTGACTAGACTGGCACAGAATGTTCTCCATCCATGGTAATGACTTCCCTGACTTTTCCTCTAGTGCCACCATGAGATTTGACTTTTGTGGTTTTAGTTGAAATTTCTCAACTGTTGGGTTGAGTTCCCTTAACATTTTAAGATTGTGATCATATTGGTGATCCCCAGACTTTCTAGTGACATCTGTGGGTCAATCCTTTAAGCAAGCAAACTTGAATTATATAGCACATTTCATTCCAGGTGGACAATATACTCAGCGTGAATGTGAACTACCACAGAAACCACAAAAACTATGCGGCTAGCGTACATATTATTTGATGTTTCCCTATTCTTATTTCAGTTTTTCTCAATTTTTAATTTCATCTTTACCATTTATGCTTTTCGTTTGAGCATTTCCATTTAAGCTTTTCCATTTAAAATTTCACTTTTACATTTTCAATTTATCATTTTACCTTTTGAATTAGCTTTTTCAATTTCCTTTTTCTTTATGAGTTTAATTATCACCTGATTACTACTAGTGTAGTAAAACAATCATCTTTTTAAATTCTACCTCTATTCATTTTCTTTTTAGACATAAATTTTAACTATGACCAAAAATCTCCTCTATACTCATTCAACGCAGAAAAAAGTCAAAAAGATTGCTTACATTTCATTGTGTGTGTGTGTGTGTGTGCGTGTGTTTGCGTGTGTGTGTGTGTGTGTGTGTGTATCTAAATTTCTTAGATATGTACTGTGTAGTATAATGGCCCTGTACCAGGTCTACCATAAACCCAAAAAAGATCCACTGTGTAATCACATATTTATAGTCCTAAATTGAGCTTTATTTTAATCACTTGTGTGATAATACACAACAAACTAAAAGTTATGCTTCAGAGGATGAAACCTCTTAAAGTTTAGTTATACCATGGTCTGTGATGATGTAGCCTACAGTGTTCACTGTGCATCCATTATCTTCCATGTTAAAATGTCTGAGGTCTAAAAGGTAGTTCTGTTATGTTATTGTTAACTGCCATGTCCAGCTACTTTAAATTAAATCCTCCAGCACATTTCTACAGTCCAGATCAGTGATGCGGCACATTGCACTAGACCGTGAATCCCCAAAATAAATCACAGGGCGAGTGGAAGTGAAATGGGCAGCTTGTCACTCTTCAGTCAGCTGTTCTTATTTTGAATCTCTCCGAAACATGTTGCAGAAAGCTAATGCTTTCCCTTCCTTATCTGTCTGTTGACTACATTTGAGTTTCTTCCTCAGAATTCTGACTTCCCATGATGTCTTTTATATATATTTTAAACAGCAGCGTGTATATTTGTACAGTGTTGCTGCAGATCTTCAGAACTCAAGCCGGTGAATCAGCATGCATCTTTGTTCTCTGTTTCATTTTCCATTTCTTGGCTCTCACGTCTACTCCTTTTGGAATGTCAAAAGTTTTTTTTACTCACATCAATCAACATGCAGACAGCAATAACTACCATTACATGCCTTGCAACCTGTTCCAGAGTGCTTCCCATTCCAATCTGCCATGATGAAATCCAAAAAAGAACCACTTGAAAACCTTGGAAATGGGCTACAATATTCTGCATATCCTGCTGGAATGAGTTTCTCACCTTGCAAGCAATAAATCAAATGTGAAATTATGCTGAAACTAGCATTATCAAATGGGAAAGGATTAGGAACACCAAATAAGCTCCTTTCACATTGCAGCGTGACAAGATACAGCCCGGGTAAATATGTAAGAATCAAAGTGTTTCATGGCCACATTTCAGAGCAATGGAGGGAAAGTGTTTGCGCATAATAGCGTCAACTGTCAAACGTTGAAGTAAGCCTGTGTACTTGTGAATCTCTCAGGGCTGTTAATAGAGAGCGGCACTACACTCCATTATGAAAGGCACAATGTTCTTAATGTGAGAATGTACAGGTAAGAGGCTGGCATCAGTTAACAGCTTCTCATCCAAATGTGACCCCTTTAAAACGAGGAATGCGTGTAGAGGAACATGAGGGCACGCCTGTGTTTGCTTGTCCTTGTCACATCAGGTAAACACAGCAAATTAAATAGCAGCTGACTGAGGACTAAATGGTGTCGGATCAGGTTTTTTTTTATTTATGCCGCTTTCAGTTTATGAAAGAGTGTTTTCCTCCAAGGTAAGCCGAGTGTTTACATGCTTACAGCTCAAGTGGTTAAACCTGTGAGAACCTTGTTGAACATTGTTTATTTAGGAAATCGGTGGAAGATTTTGAGATTTTCCGCCTTTCATTACGATAAGAGATGAGAGCAAAGGGAGCTTGCTTAGATTTTTTTTTAGAAAAGTCAGGTGGGTCACAGTTTAATCAAAGCTGTCGCAAAGTTTAAACTGATGAAGTAAAACAATCAGGGATGAATTTACCACTAATGGACCCAGGAGCACTGAGAATTTTATACATACAGTACATATATTAGTTCATAATTGGTCATTGTTCTGTGGTAACAGGCTAATTCACAATGTAAGCACAACACACTAAACTGATATACCACATGCATTAAAACTAGACTTTTACTGAAGGTTAGGTATGTGTATACTATATTAGTACTTATATGGTTCATTAGGAGTCTTTTAAAAATACTTATTTCTAAATGATGTGGATCACTCTTAATAGGCACTGTGTATGTGCAAAGTGTTTTATATGAGTGTATGTATACATGTGTGGAAGTAGGTGTGGCCATACATACAATGTTAAAGTATGTGAACTATAACTTTTCTTTTCTATTACATTTAATTAATTAATCAATTATCATTATTATTATTATTGTTGGAATATTTCCTTATTGCTGAGACTTTTATGGGGTGATGTTATATGTTGTGTTTGTTTTCAATTTAAAAAATCAATAAACAAAGCATTGAAAAAAATAATGCAGGTGTTTATTACACACATGTATCTGCATTAATAAACAAAATTGCATTGAATTAACCCTTTAAACGTGATGTGTTTGCTGATTTTTAATGTATTTCATTTATAGGCATGATGTATCACCCAGGCATGTTATTTATTGTCAAGTCATATAAGACAAGTAGGGCTATTTAGAAATACCATCATTTTGCTTGTGAGTAGTACTATACATGCTCTAAGAGACTTTTTATGATAGGTAGGTAGGGTAGGGTAAACTTTATTGATCCCTCTAGGAAGACATTCAAAATTGACACAATAGTATTCTTGAATAATTGATAAAAAAATAAGATATACAATAAAACTATCTCTAAATACTATATACAATAAACAATAAATATACAATACATTAGTGGGGGTGGGAGGTACTGGGAGCTGTTGTGTTATAGTCTGATGGTTGATGGTATGAAAGAGACTACCAAAACGTAAAATTGCAGATGTGTCATTTTATTATGGTTTTGAATCTACATGTCCAGAATGTGTCAATATAACACAGATATTACACCAATTGATCACTGATTGATGACATGATTTTGATAATAACTGAAAGTTGTGACATCACATTTCTCGGAAAGAAAAGTTTTTTTGTTTTTTTTTTACATTCAGTCACATTAATTAGATGCTTGTCAGGCATGAATATGAGACAAATACATGAATAGCAGCACTTTGATATAATTAGAAAAAAATAAATGAGAGCAGAGGCAAGTCATTAGCTCCTGTCATCCATCTAAAGACATTCCTATGATTAAAACTAAAGGTGAGATACCAAGTAGCAGCATTAAGATAGTGTCTCATTCTGGATTGGTGAGCAAGGATTTGATCACCTTTCTCTCATGGTTGTCAACTTTGTCTCAGACATCCAAAGATACAATACAACACAACGTTCAAATTTCGTGTTCTTTTAATATTATTATCATTCTATAAGCTTGATCTTCTTAATGATTTTGTCTATTTCCCTTGTCTTTTAATCTCCTTTTAACCTAGTTTTTAGTCTAACTTTTATTAAACTTTATCTCTTTTATTTCATTTTACTTTTGTTTTGTCTTTTTAATCTTTAATTTTAACTTATTTTATTTACTGTAACTTTTAATAAACCTTTTCTCTTATTTCCTCTTAGTTTTATTTATTTATTTATTTTCTCTTATTTTACTTTATTTAATTAAAAAAAACATTTTTATTGTGCTTATTTTAACATTGTAATTTGTTACTTTTTTTTTTCCTTCATCGTTTCTATTCCTTTTCTTTATTTTGTCACTTGTTCTGTCTCATTATCAGGTTGTCAATCAACTGTAAGGCACTTTGAACTACATTAACCTGAATGAAAGATACTATATTAATAAAGTTTGATTGATTGATTGATCAAGAAAGAATTTGAGCCAACACATCTCCACTAATATGGCATCCATTGCTTGGTCAGTTTTCTGGTTAATATCCATGTCTCCATGAAGATGATTGAAAATGATTCAGCTGTGGCTGTGCTTGGCAGGCAGGGACTGAGCATACTTGCTGCTTGGTCTACCAGACTGCCAGCTCCTGTGTGCAGCACCTCTCCGTCCGTCTCTCACTGAAAATGAATGATTACCAGGCGGCTGTCGTGTCTCGTCTAAAAAGCCTTCAAAGCTGCAATCTGCTTGAATCTGGAGTCTGTTGGGTGTAAATCTGTTTTGTCTGCTGGTTGGGTGTTGCTCTGAGTGGGGGGGGGGGGGGAGGGGGGGTCGCCCATCACCACAGCTCATCCCCTGCTGAGCTGCTACACCGGGGGAAGAAGAATAAAAACAAACCTCCACCCCACCCTACAAGTTAGTCACATCCCTCTCTGACAGGATAAATGGCAGCTCCAAAGAGCAACAAGCAAAAAAAAACACTACTTCACTGTGACCATGGCAACCAAGTTAGAGAGAGCACAGCAGGGTTTGCTGTCAAAATGTGGACTGGAAAAGGACAGGCAGGCAGAGAGAGAAAGAGGGAGAACAACAGTGAGTGGGGAAAGTGGTAGAATAATGCATCTGAGGACTTCTTTTATTCCATAACCAGAGTGTGTGGGCGCTGACGAACACACGCACGCACGCACACACACACACACACACAACCGCACTGCTGATGACCTGAATTTCACCCCCTGCTGAAATATTCCCCACCACAAAATTATTCCATCTATGACAAATCCATGTGCGCCCGCTGATGTGACACATATCTGCGGTTTAAAAAAGTTACTAAGCAACTTTTTCCTCCATCTGAAAAACGGCGTATTCATTCTCTGTGTTGTTTCTCTGTACATTCCTATCACGTGTAAAGCTGATAGGAATTCCTACACCGTCTCATTTCTAACAAACATTTCCAGCTCCGTTATCTCAGGTTTTGCACACGTTTGAGGGTCAAAAGGTCACGAGGGTAAAAGTCGGTCACATCGGCGCGGCTAAAAGTTTAGCAAAACAGCCTTATCTACGAAGTCTTTTGATGTCTGGAAGTGTATTCAGAATGCGACTGTATTCCTGACACACATTTTACAAGAGCATTGCCCTGGGACCAGCACTATGAAATTGACATTAATGAGAAATGGGGGAGGGGGGGGGGGGGGGGGGGGGGGGGGGGGGGGCTTCTCAACTTTGCCTGACTCCGTCTTGAGGATGCAGCTCCAGACTGACTGCTGCCTCATGAAAGTCAACATTATTTTTGAAGCACAATGATGTTGATCAGACGCAGCTATGTAGTGTGTAATGTGGGTCGGCCAGAGGATGGCAATGTCGTTCAGTCAGTCTGTGTACATGGGTACTGAGTGGGCATGGGCTTGAACTGGGCACATTTTGCAGGTCCCACATAGGCTGACTGTATGAGCCCCATGAAGGAAGTAAGTGGGCTAAGCAGGCATGGGCATAAACAAGGCAAATTGTATGGGCCTCATATTGTTTCAGTGACATGGGCCCCACATGAGAAAGCCCATGTGGGCTGCCTACATGGGGCCCATTTAAGGTCCATTCTGATCCCACTTAGACCCCATATAGGCAAACCCAAGTGAGACCATTATTTGCAGCCCAAATTTAAATAATGGGGCATGCTGGCTGGGATCCAGCATAAATGATCAATTGAATATTAAAATACATTTAAAAAATAATCAGACAAAGTACTAATTGAATAGTCCATCTTGCCTTCTTTTCCAGGCTTTTGCCACAAAACCTGCAGCTTAAATACATCAAAATGAAATACACATTCCATGTTTTGCTAATCAGAACGCTATAATATGGATCCAGTCGAGGCGTTTGTTGGAACATTAGCTCACTTCAATCATCATAAAGTGGACAGTACAGAAGAAAGTGGGTCTCACTTTCCACTTCACCGACATCACATAGCTCACACAGTCTGTTTTCCTCTTGGATGTTTTTGAATCGACCAACTTCAAGTGCAAGCGGAAGAATAGCAGCTCTCAACTGGGCAACTAAAGATCTCTAGATAACCAACATGTAACATGGTTCAGGAGCAAACTTCTGTTTAATATGCAAATACAGTATGTCCTTAATTTCGGTTTTACCAAAATATTATTGTATAGTTTCAAATGAGTCCTATTGACCATCATTTAAAACAAAAAAAAAAGTGTAAAACCTGTAGTAAGTTTGAAATGTTGGCTAAAAAGGTCTAACTCAGAATTTGGTGATAATTTATACCTTATGCTTTATAAACAGTCAAACCAGACTGGGTTTTGACCCAGAAGGACAAAAAACATGGTTGATGGGAAGACAACAGGAGGGATAATATGGACACACCCTGTAAAGTCTTTTATAATATGACATGACAGACTACAAGCCTTTGTGTGTACACAGTTTTAGTCATGAATCTACAGATGTGTACACACATGTGCAGTTGGTGCATACAGAAACGTTGCAGACATAAACAGATGAACATTACCTCATGCCAACCCTTGCATGGGGTTGCTGTAAGGTAAATTTGTGGCTACACAGAAGCATAAAGTATAATTTGTGTTTCAGACGTGGGAGCTGTGTCCTAGTTCCATTCTACAACACTGACTTCAAACAGGCTTTGTATATGTAGGGTGTGACTGGAAAAAAGTTAAGTAAACTCAAAAAGCCTGTATGTATACTTAAAAAAAACAATGCATTGTAGTAAAGTGTATTCTCTATTTTGTCTTGAGGTGTGAAGGAGGAGGAACTGTTCAACTGTTCAACTGTTCAAACAAACAGCAAATGTTGGTGAGACATCTCCAGAAATATACTGTCAACAAGGACAAAAGTATTTTTCTCTCTGTGGAATTCAAAGGTCACAGACTGAATCTAAATGTCCACCCTGGACTTTTAAACTGAGCCTCTGGGGACTACCTGCCGTGACGTCATCACATCACATTTGGGCGCTCAGCCGTAAGAGGGATAAAATGTGCTCGGAGACACGACATCAGCCCTGAATCATCTCCACGGATGTGAATTCCTCACCCTGTAATCATCCTGTAACCAAAGTGTATTTCTGAACATTCCTCCCGCTATTAAGTTTGGTAATTTATGCAGGACATGTGCAGGGAGCGCTGCTTTACATGGTGTAACAGAGAAAAAGGTTAAAGCATAATGATAAGACAAAGGTTGGTATGTACAGTAAAACTTCTCCTTTCATTATCTGAGCTTGAACATTTCTTACATCCTATTATCATCAAATCCTCAGCGGGGGATCTTCACATTGGAGGTTCTTTCCATTTTTGTTCATACTTGGATGAAAACTAACACTTGCATGTTCTATGTGTGTAACGTTAAACCTCATTACATTAAAAGTGAAAAAAACCCGATGTCTTTGAGAATGAATGTGGTAGAGTTTGACAATATTCCGTTTATTTCATTCAGTTTAAGAACAAGTTCTGTCCCTTGACAATTATATATTCCCTCATAATTATATATATTTACAACTTCACAAGGTAACACTTTATTTTACGGGTCACTCAGTTTTTAGTCATTTCCAGCACATTTTACACACATGGTGGTACAACTTGGTACACATTATGTGAAAAACCCCCAGAACAAAGTGTTACTAGTTATTAGTAGCTAAGTGCCTACTCATTATCTTTGGGTTCATACATAGTACTACAATTGTTTTACTATATTTTTTTTTACTATTGTCTTTATTGCTTTTGTACTTACATATTATTTATTGTTCTTTATTCTGTCTATTGACATTCTCTCAAATATTAGTTACTCATTCTGTGAAATCTCCTGCAAATGACTCAAAACTAATTCTCCAGAACTTGATATAAAATGAAAAGACCTGTGAAATAAAATGTTAATTCTATGTTGATGGCTGCTTGTTAGTGTTTCTTTATCTTCTTGTTGTTCCTTGGTTTTATTTGGTCTATACTGTTATGAATATTGGGTACCACTTTATAATAAGGCTCCCTTTTAGCAATTATACATATCTGTCACTCATAAATGAATGCTCATAATGAGATGGCAAGAAACGTCAAGATAGATGGGGGAAGAATCTGCTGACTGAAGTGACAAAATTGCAAGATCTGATTAATACAGTAGTATAACCGACCATCTTGCCAAATAGTGACCCCACATTGATGTATCCAGCTGTCCTCATTGAAAAATGTGTTGAACTTAACCTAATTAAGTCATCTGTACCACTCAATTTAGTTGAGTTATGCTTAAAAAATCCACTAGATGTCACTTTACCTTTCAGTAGCATGCCCTCCCAGTTTTGCCTCCAAGCAGGAAGTGAGAAAGGGAAAATTGACTCCAGACACGAGGACACGTTTTGGTGGAATTTTCGAAGATAAGGACATTTCTTCGACATAGTTAATAGTTTCAGAGGTCTCACTGAACAGAATTATGTAACTAGATGTAACAAAAATAATTCTAATAATGGTCAAATCATTTTTTAGAAACATGCTCTACCAAACGGTCGAATCGTCATTTTATGGTAGCTAGCTAATGTAATGAAAACGGACTATTTACTGAAAATCTGATCAGTCATTGTTGTTAAAATGATACATTTAATGTTATTCCATTATATATATGCTGAAATAATTTTATAAGTGTGATTTTTTTTTTTACTATTTAAAAACATAGTTGACCAAATGGTTGAGTTGTATTGATAAGGGTAGTATTAAATGTAAAAAATGTTATTAATATCAGAGATGAGCAAGTTCAATTCATTTCTTGAAAAAGTTAGTATTTTATTTGACTTTTTCTACATGTTTATAGTATTTGTAAATGTATTTAATACTTTTACCATGAAGGGACTTTAGTAGAGACTTATATCTTAATAACTATGGGGTCTGTTTGAAAAAAAACCCAATTGATTGTTTTTATTATTGACCCAAGTATATAAAAAATGCAAATATAAAATGTTTCCATTGCTTTTTTCTTGGTTACAACATTAATGGATTAAGAAGTGTTTGCAATCTAATTAATAACTCACTTACAACCATTTATAAATGCTTTCTAAGGGCAGCCTTATTGTAAAATGATACTCAATATGGAATAATCCAATGAGCAAAGTCGGATTGATTGATTGCTCTTCATTGGAGCACATATTACATCATTTCCTGTTATTACAAAATGATAAAGTATGTTAATATTGTGTATAACAGCTGCAAAGACATATTAATATATGGATTATTATAGTAGAACTCTGTACAATTAGAGAGTAGTTTGTAATTGGAACAGACTATCCTCAGTATAGAGGGCAGGGCAGTATTAATGATGGCAGACTTTGGGGTTTTGAATCCTGCTATAATTGAAAATGTAGCTTTCACACAAACGCTTTGCATAAAACTGACCACCTAAATCTACGTGAACCTGCCAGTTGCGTTCCTGAAGGCGATGTAAGCACGTTCTCCTCGGTCTCTACGGCTATCTTATTAGCATGCGCGGCCATAGAATCATCTCTGAGGCACAACTTGATGAAGCTCTACCTGCTGTGACACCATGCAGCTAATATTCCCTGTCAGCTCCACATCCCTTCAAGTAACACGCACCCGCCCACACCGGACTATCTTTGGTTTCAATTTCTACACTAATCTCTCCCAGCATTATTCAAGCCCTGCTGCTCACTTACCCAAGACTATCCCAAGGAGCTTTGCTTTTAACGAGATAATCATACTGACGATCAGATTGACATTTCAGACACTCTCTCCGCTCGTTCCATCAATAGGGAACCCCTACTTCTATCACTGGATCCATATTAGACTTGGCAGATTATCATTTAGAGCAATTCACACTTCATTGTGAAGTACTCACAGACCTTTTTTTTTTTTTTTTGCATTCAAGGTTGCAGCCTTTCTGTGAGTAAGATTAACACATATATAATTTGAATTCAATTAATTTCCCCTCTTTTAATCCCACTGAGGGCCAGAGATACAGCGATCCTCCATTACTCTCCCTTATTGTCAGCTCCTCTGTGGCGACAGCTTAGGAAGCAAATCCAATTATTTGACTTAATATTCACTTTAGTGTGCAGGGATCCTGTCTGGGTGTCCTTGCTTATGGTCATTTTGAGAAAAGCTGGTGGAAAAAAAATCAATTCTTTTGTTTTAACGGTGCAATGCTACTTGTAAGAGAAGAGAAGAGAATCTCTGCGCTATGATCAAGTACCTGACAGTGTGACAGGACAGCGTTTTTTTTTCCCCCAGCTCGTGGTTATCCTTTTATTTAAAGTCGTGTGTACAAACAGACATTTTCAAGGCAATCTTTTCAGATTTTCCTTAATTTGACAAGTGCAGACCAGCCGCAGCAGGAAGCAATAAAAGCAGGCAGCGTGGATAAACAAAAGTGGGTTTTTGTTTAGACTTTGTTATGAGAGACACGGAGTCTGGATGCAATCAATTCATAATGCACATGAGGATGATGATTTAACAGTGGAGGAATATTGTATATGGAGAAAAAATGGCTTTACAGCATTAGAGTTGTTTCCTGTAAAGAGAGATATTTAGAATATAGGTTTACATATGATTAATCAAATCTGAAGCCTGAGTGGTTACTGCACATGTCACATGACCGCAACATACTTGATTTGATTTGTTGCATATCATACCCATTTCCCTTCCCTCTTGAGCACTAGTAGCACTATTGAGCAGTGTTTTTGCCAGGTTTTGGTAATAGCACGCTAACAAAGGAAGTGAAAAAGACACAATAGATAGATAGATGGATAGATGGTTAGATAGATAGATAGATAGATAGATAGATAGATGGTTAGATACATAGACAGATATATAGATAGATAGATAGATAGATAGATAGACAGACAGACAGACAGACAGACAGACAGACAGACAGACAGACAGACAGACAGACAGACAGATAGATAGATAGATAGATAGATAGATAGATAGATAGATAGATAGATAGATAGATAGATAGACAGACAGACAGATAGATAGACAGATAGATAGATAGATAGACAGACAGACAGACAGACAGACAGACAGACAGACAGATAGATAGATAGATAGATAGATAGATAGATAGATAGATAGATAGATAGATAGATAGATAGATAGATAGATAGATAGATAGATAGATAGATAGATAGATAGATAGATACTTGCACATATTTGCACATAAAATACAAAAAACATAATTTAGCAGTCCCATCCAGGCAGCTTGCATGAAAATAAATATATATATATATATATATATATATATATATATATATATATATATATATATATATATATATATATATATATATATATATATGTATATAAAAATATATGTACAGTGTTGGGAAGGTTACTGTGGAAATGTAATAAGTTATAGATTACTAGTTACTCTATTTAAAATGCAATAAGTAATGTAACTATTTCAATGACTTCATCAAAGTAATGTAACTTATTACATTTGATGACTTTTCTCATTTTCTAACAAATGTTTTCAGCTGTTAGGGTAAATGTTCCCAATTTAGAATAATTTAAAAACTTGAGAACATGTATTTTTTGCTGAAAAAGTCTTTTGTGTGTGTACAACACAGAAACATTATGAAAGAAATGTCTGCACACGTGAGTAGTGGCAGGTGTGTAGGAGGCAAGTGCAATCATAAAATGAAAAATGAAAAAAGATCCTGCACATTGCATTACTCACTGCTATATGTTTATGTTCATATGTTTATTGGTTGCAAATAAAGAACAAAAATACATAATACAAAAAAGTAATACATGCAAAAAAAAAATAAGATTAAGAAAAGAAAACAATAGCTAATAGAAGAGAAATGTGCAGAAGGAGCCAATAAAACCCATAAGGGCCTGCACTCATTGTATTCCCTCACTGTTAATACACCTCTGAATTTAAGATGATCCATTAAATATATAAAAAAGTTTGACATATATTTGGCATATAATATGTATTTTGTATTTCTGTGTCTTTAAGGGCCATCTCAGACTGCTTAGTTTAGAGTGGAAGTGGACAATTATGAGCTCAGTTGTGATATACAGCATGTTATTTCCTGCTTCACATTCAATGGAGACCACAATCATAATGCCATTACATGGAACCAACATGGCACCAACCAGTATTCAAAGTGACAGATGCTGCTGTTTATTTTTTATCCTCCCTCTTAATGCAGAGTGTCGTCGGCAAATGAGTTTCACTTCATATGGAGTGACTCTTCATGGTGAAGGGCCGCTGGGTAAAGACACTGCATCTGAGAATGCTTCTGCTTTGTCTCAGCTGTCAGACATGATGGTGGCAACTCGGTTAAAACCTGTTTAGAAGTACAATACCTTCAGCCTGTAGTTCTGACCTGCTCTGCCCTCGTGTGATCTCTGCTGCTGCTCCACACTGTGCCTGCATGTCAGTTCAGAATTGTTATCAAGCCGCGCAGCCACACACATCCCATACAGCGTTGAGCGTGAATCTGACGAGTGTGACAGCATATTGACAGTAACGGCGACTCACTTCCATTAGCTGATATCAGCCACTTGAGTGGCTGTTTGGCTGCTGAAGTTGGAGCAATCAGATTGTGGCGACACGGACATTTCCTGAAGCTGATTTGTCGGAGCATGAATCTGTTTGCTGTGCGTGGTGTCAGGAGATTACAGACGCCCCCCAGACTGACGTGGGCAGTCAGCCTTTTAATAACTCACAAGGTCATTAATTTATTTACACAGATAAAATGTTCAGACCTGCACATTCAACCATTCATATAAATACATAAATAGATATGGATACAGTGATACACACACACACACACACACACATTGAAAAATGTTGAGCATGAAACTAATTATTTTAAAGGAGAGGAAATGCAGTCTCCAATCCTTTGATCTTCTTTTCCTGACAAAAACATTCATTTTACAGTTTTAGATATTTACCACTTTTTAATAAGTCACCATGTAAAGATGCCTTATATGTTGTAACTAATGACTGTTAATGCTTAATAATACAACATAAATCAATCACTAATGTGAGCATCTTTTAGGTTGCCAATTACTGGTTAGTTACTAATAGTCAAGTCAAGAATAAAAGATAATAGACTAATGATTGTGCCAAATTATAATTAGCCATCAATTCTGCAATTCTACATGTTAAGCCATTAGTAAAAGGTCACAGGTTTTTCTCACTTCCTAATAAGCCAAAAGTAGAAGTTACTTTTACAACAGTCCACCAAGTATTCTGTCATAAATGCTAATTATTCCAACATTCTGGTCCAGATACTTTGCAACACTTGAAAGAACGATGAAATAGAGGAAAGCTCCCCATGAACCACAGAGCTACAGTGACAATGGTAGGGTAGGGTAGGGTAACTTTATTGATCCCTCTAGGGGGAAATTCAAATTGACACAACATTATTCTTTAAAAGGGATAAAAAATACAAATCTCCAAATACTTTATACAATAAACAATAAACATACAATACATTAGTGGGGTTCTGGAGGAGAACTCTAGAGTGGGAAATTCATGACAACCTAGCAATCCAGAAGTTGTTCTTATTAATGTCTCATAACTGATGTGTGTGCGTCAGTGAATGCGTCATTAGTAAACAATTGATAAAGCCATTAATAATAACATAGGAATTCTTTATAAATGAATAGAATAGAATAGATCTTTATGTCATTGCAAGTGTACAACAACACGCTGTTGCAGTCCAATGCAGCATAAAAAAAGAAGATAAATAAGATATATGCACATAACACTAATACACGTACGCAAGAGCCAAGCATATCTCACCCATACCCATGACCACATACACATTCATACCCATAAAACGTGAAATCTGGTTCAAATGTAACATTTAACATTCTCCATTTAAAATGAAAGAATAATGGTATGTAATAGGGCTGGGCAATTAATCGAAAAATAATCGAAACCGACATTTAGAAACTCTAATCGACTTGCTCATGTCAATTAATCGTGGTGTTCACTGTTGCCATGACAATAAAGGTTGCATACAGTATCTTTAAGGAATTTGAAAACTTGTCTCCAGTGATCATTTGAACCCAAACCATGATCTTTTCATAGTTCTTATCAAGTGGGTTTAGTGCCTAAACTAGACATTAACCACAGCGTCACACCTTAAAACATCATTATTTTCACTCCCTAAAGATCCTCATGTGGGCAGTGTAAAATACAAAACAAAAGAAACTGTGAAAATACATAATCGTTCATTAATCGTAATCGAGGTTAACAGTTCAATTAATCGTGATTTTGATTTTTGCCATAATCGCCCAGCCCTAGTATGTAGGTGTGTTAAATCACCTTCTTTCTACACCATATATCACATTGCATGTTGCATTGTATTGTATAAAGCACAGGTTTTGTTTTGTTTAACTCATAAAACACAATTATATTTTTTTATTATTTGTTATTATGTTATAACATTTCACTGAATTTATTATAGAAGTGTACAATATCTTCAATAAGTAGAGCTAAAAATCAATGGGTTATATTGAACAGATCTAATAGCTGAAAGCATACATAAAAAATAGATTTTTTTTATGTTGCCTTTTTCTTTACAAGCTGAGCAGTCACAGTCAGCAACATCTGCCAGTTGTTGTCTTTAGTTTTTTTCTGTCTGTAATCAAGAGATTTCAAACAATACACAAAACTGTTTTCAATTTCCCAAATGTCACTCACACTCCTTTCGCACTCTGACTGCTAAACACAGTGATTTCAGGCAGCATGGTGCCTGAGTGGTTAGTGCTGCCTCCCCACAGTAAGAAGGTCCCTTTGTTGGAATCTTGGCCCCGGTCCTTGAAGTGTGGGGTTTGCATGTTCTGCTTATGTTTGTGCCAGTTTCCTACCACACCAAAAGACACTGCATGTTTAATGTCTCTTGTGGCAGTCAAACAATCACTGTGTGAAAAGATCTTAACCATGGAACTGAAAGGTGACGCAGATACGCCACATGGCCCGAGGTGAGACAAGATGCTGTGTGAGACAAGACGTTTATTGACATAAAACATGAATAGTTTGTGGAAAAAGATTTTTGAACAGAGATCAGCAGATATGTTACATTGATAAATCATCAACAGATGGCAGGGATGTGCTTCTCCATCACTGAGGCCAATGCAATATGCATCTTAATGTGATAAATTAAAGATACAGTGAAACCACTTATAATGAACACATCTGTCCATCACTATAAGCTAACTGTTTTTTCTTTTTCTTTATTTCTCCTGCTGATTACCATTTAATAAACATTGTATATTTATGATATGAATGTAAAGTTATAAAAAGGACACCGTCACTATTTACTGAATTTCAAAATAAAGTGCAGGTCTCCAACTTCCATTGCTCCAAATTGGACAGTGATCTGATTTCTACCCAAACTCTGATTATAATTTATGATTATATATTACATATAATTATGAAATCATAAAATGTCTTTCCCTTTTCCTGCCTGCGTCCTAGCATAGACTTCTGGACTGCAATGGAAATAAGTCATGTGACTTTTTTGCAATATCCTAATGAATTTAAGTACTCTATGCACATTCTGTGAATTGTATTTTCACTTATCAAAATCAATCAATCAATCAATAAATCTTTATATTTAAAAGTGTCCCTGCTGAATATATGCTCCATGAGCCAAACAGTTATTGTCAAAATACTTTAATAATCCACTTACTAAAAAATTAATTCTAGAGAGCAAGTTCCACCCGGACTGTTTTAGCATCACTTAGCTGTAGCATGATAGAGCTCTTGAGAAATAGTTTAGAGAGGAGGAATCAAACTAAATATCAAACTATTGGTCACTAATATAGGTCACATTTCTAAATAAGAAAGGCATCTCCTAAAAACTACATATAAATAAATTGGATTTAACCAATGGAAATGTTTCATTGCAAGTTCATCCCAAATTGTATGCAGACTTTTTTCCTGTTCCTGTTAGCTTTCAGAAAGGTTGTGTTCTGTTTGTATTTACCATGTGTATTGTGCATTCTCATTTCTTCACTTGGTTTATCTTGTTTTCTCCAGTTAGCATAACCAAAAAGCAAAACACCACACCTGTTTGAATTACTGAACACATTTTAGATGAAGATTCAAGGTCTGGAACCAGACTTATAGTTTCTGATATTTCAAGAATAAGTCAATGGTAAATGGACTGTACTTATACAGCACTTTTCTAGCCTTCTGACCACTCAAAGTACTTTTACACTACATTCATACACTGATGACAGGAGCTACCACACAGGGTGCCAACCTGCTCATCAGGAGGAAAATACAATTCACTCACACATTCATACACGATTGGCGCAGCCATCATGAGTAATTTGAGGTTAAGTATCTTTCCCAAGGAAATCAAACCGCCGATCTGCTGATTGGTGAACAACCTGCTCTACCTCCTGAGCTACAGCTGCCCTCGAAGTAAAATAGTCCTTGTATGTATTTGGGATTTTATGTCTTTAAACACCTCAAAGATGAGTGAGGAACCCTCTAAAACTCAAACACTCACCCACACAGACCTACAATCTTTGTTTCAGAAAGGAGTCTAGCTATTTATTATGGTGCAGTACAGTCCTCATTGTGACATGTGCAATCAATCAAATTCAATCAAAAAGGCAATTAGAAATATCAATCACAGGCGGCCATGCATGAAATCTACCTGACTGGCTTCACACTGACCATGTGAAGTTCCATTTCCATTTCCAAGGAAATGGAAAAGAGCCTGTAGGGTTGTATTTGTGGGTCCAGTTTGAACAGTCTCCACAGATACAGACAGAGCATCACACACTCTCGCTGTGGGATCTTGGGAAAGGCTTTAATTTGCTCTCATTGTGCAGCTTTTCCCTATGGATGTAAGTGGATTAAGGAAGTCGTATTGCTCAGTGTGAAGTATCAGCAGGTAGATAATCAGATACTTTACTACTTAGCATTTACTTTGCGGGTCTAATGTTATGAGCTTGATCCCTCGATCATATTGTTTAGACTCACCATGAGGAGGCATCCTCTCATAGGTGGCTTGGCTTTTGAACAGCCCTCCAAGGTTGCCTGGGGGGTAACAACGGCTAGCAGGTGGCGGCTTCTTTCAAGGGTTTAAGGCTTACCTCGAGCCAAAACAGCTACTTAACCTAAGTGTCTCCGGATGAGAGGAATAGTTAAGCAGCTTGCTCTATTTGATGAAGTGATGGGCGAGAGGAGCTGTGGTGCCAGGATAAGTGACGGTGCCAAGACAATATTGTCTGGCTCCAAAAATAAAAAAATAACTTTGATCATTTCAGAATTCATGTTCAAGTAGATTGTGATTGATGCTTATTGACTGAACCATTGGCTGGCTATTGGTTTATAGGACTTTGTTTCAGTTGTCCAGGGAGAGGTGATTAACAAAGTCACCTCTCGGAATCTCGGTGAACCTTTCCAAATAGACTGCTAATGAAGTGCTTTTTCAGTCCTCCTCCAGTCAAGACTGAGAAGGGCAGTAGTAGCTTAGAGGCTGGATATGTAGACCTGTGACTGAAATGTTTCTAGTTTGACTCCCAAGAAACATGATGGCTATCAAGATGTCTAATGAACTCCTACTGACCGCTGTGTGGTTAATCAGCAGGGGACTGTGGCTCTAGTTGGCAGGTGCTACAAAACTAATGGTGATAATGGAATTTAGGATTGCAAAGTGGTACTGGGAGCTCATTTGGCTGAGGCTATATTGAGACTCAAATTAGCATGGCCCTTTCCTTTTTATCCCTTTACTTCATGAGATCACTGCGTTGACATAGCAGGGGTCCTCGATAACAAAGAGTTACACTTCGAAATTGGCTCAACTTTTGCTGAAATGCAATGTTTAAGGTCCCTTGTCTTCTTGTACTATAAGAGGGTAAGCAGTTAAGAAATGGAAGTGGTTGCCCCCAACCTCTGGAATAGTTAACTTATTCATAGAAGAACTGCTAAGACCCCTGAAACTGTTACGTCACTGCTAAAATCCAATTGGTATACACTTGACAGAGTTTAGACACTTCAATTTCCTTTACAGTGCCACAATTCTCTTATTATAACTGCTGTCATGTCCTATGTGTGTGCATGTGTATATATATGTACACATACATTATGTTTAATGTAATCATTTTTTATCATTATTGTCTATTGTTCTTAATTGTTGTTCAGACAGCCTGTTCAGCACTTTGGTCAACTGCAGTAGGTTTATATATGTTATATAAATGAATTTGCCATTGCCATATAACTCAACTGCCCTTGAAAAATGAGTTGAACTCTGCAGCAAAGGAGAAAAACCTGCTGTATTCCTTTATTATTTATTTTCATTCTCTCTACGACTCTTCTTTTATCACATCATTTTCCTTGGATGTATGACTTTGACACCCAGCAAAGATTTATACAAAACCTGCTCAGAATGTCTTTCATGTCAAGTTTAACTTCGGTGAAATTTGTACCGTTGACTAATAACAAACCATCTTGACAGTCCTGACCTTTGAGAGAACAGTGAGCTGGGAGTCTAAAACAGAGGAAGCTGTCATAGTTAATTAGCCGTCCACTAACTGACATAACAAGCCAGCTAGCTCAGAGAGCTATTGTGACTTATCATAGACACGTGCTGCAGATAGCGCATCCGGCTTATGAGGACGTGCCTTCGCCACTTATGTGGATGGATGGATGTAATACTGACAGGAATGCCAAAACATCTCAATAATATCTCATAGTTGATTAGTTATTTCAAAACATTCTACTGTCACCAACATGTTGAATTGAATATATCATTTTAGAGGATGTGTCTGATATTGGTGAACATACTGAAACTCAGGATGGCATTGACACCCATCACTTTAGCTGAATATCTTTGATTATGAGCAACTTTCGCAAATTTCACACCCCAACGCAAAAGACTGTGCAAACTGAGAAAGACAGACAGATAGATAGATAGATAGATAGATAGATAGATAGATAGATAGATAGATAGATAGATAGATAGATAGATAGATAGATAGATAGATAGATACTTTATTGTTGTAAAGGCTCCTGAACCGCTCTGTCTTACAGCACAGTGACTACACGGTTACTACACAGACTTAAACTGCAGTGGCAGTTTTAGAAAACAGCTCTTTAAATTAAAGTAGTGTCGTTCCAGGGTTATTAATATTTGCAGTATGACTTGCAAAGTGGACCTCGATACAGCCATATGCCACCCATAGGAGCCCAAGCCCCTCAAACACTCAAAGAGCAAACAGTATTTTTACATCGACTAAGCTTTTCATCTCTTTCACACACAAACATGTGGCCCACTACTTATTTACACTTGACATATTGTTTGTAGTGTGAGAAACGTCAGCAGAGCGTGTGTGAAAATATATTAAAAAATTGACTGTTAGCTTGTCAAACTGGCTAGTGTGTTAGCCATTAGCTCAGTCACAGAGGTTCAAGTCACAGGCTTACTCAAACCAGACTAACTGAATCTTATTTTCTAGTCTGACCAGTATCTACAATAACTTACCTACACCAACACCACTATGGTCTGTACGTCTGCTAACTCTGCCATCCAATGTTCAGGAAAAGCCATCCTAATTCCTCTTCTGTTTTCAAGGTGATTTCTTCACACTGTCAATTGTCAAATAAAGGCAAAAAATAATAATCAAAAAGTAATCTTTGAAATCCAATCACGCCACGCTGATATGCACCTGTCAAGAATACATTCTACCCAGAAAGTCTTATCTCAAGAGAGCACCTCTCTAGAAAACAATGCAATTCTGTTTTGATCAGACACATTTTTTTTAACACCCGCTCACTTGACTGTCTATCATACCACCACAGCTCAGTGATAGATGGGTCAATGACGTATAAGGATTTAGAACAACTCAATTGTAGAATAATAAAAACAAGCATATCTAATGCAGTAGTTCAAACATTCAGAATGTTGTGTACCTGAAGCTCCATATTATACATTTGAAATTAAGTGATTTTAGTGGGTTTTTCAAGATTAATTGGCACTGGCCTTTAAAAAGAGTCATGTGGTGCGACCACGATTCATCTTGAAATAAATTAATTTACTTAACACGCTTCACATCTTTTTTTACATGTTTTCAGTAATATAAAGTGTTTGGAAACAAAGTATTTGCATTTTTTTTTAAAAATCTTTGTAAATGATGATCTTTTATTTATATAAGACATTTCAAGATGAATCATGGTCGCACCAAATGACTTTTTTTTCAGGCCAGTGCCAATTAATCTTGTAAAACCCACTAAAATCACTTTCAAATTGTAATATGAATTGTCAGGTACACAACATTCTGAATGTTTGAACTACTGCATTAGATATGCTTGTTTTTATTATTTAAAATTGAGTTGTTGAAAATCCTTATACGTCATTGACCCAGATAACAGTTTATTTAGTGTGCAAACCTCTTCATTAATAACACTGGTGACTGTCTCCTTGTTGTGTCATCCAGCTCTTTGCGGTGCTATGTAATGTCCAGACACTGTGAAGGGTTCATAAGAGGTGCTTCATTTTATCACTTCACTAGATGGTGGCGAACGCCGGCCATTTTGTTTGTCGTGTAGGAGAAGCCTTATTCATGGAAGTGTTTGCTTGTTTGTTTTAGAATACAGTCCTAGCAATTAGATGAATGATAAATTCTAACTTTTGATTGTTAAATAGGTCAATAAACAGCTTATTAACTAATAATTAATGAATGAACATCATGTTAGAACAAGCTTTAGGTGGCCAGGGTGTTTATCCTCCTCCAACTGGCTTTGCCTGTTTAGCTAGCTGTAGCTAAAAAAAAAAAAGAAAAAAGAAAAAAAGAACTAATATTTACAAATGCAACATTTAATTGGCTAATTAGAAAGTGAGAAACCCACAAGCCCCCCCTCCGTTTTTAATGACTTCCAGGGTTTCCCGCAGAAAATGTGTTAGTTGGGTGGTGGGGAGCAGTGAGACGGGGGGGTTTCTGAGCAGGTTCTGCCTCAGATGATGTAGATTTATGTTTAACCAGCGGTCTATGTTTGTTTCCTTAAACTACATATCAGTGTTAGCGTGTCTGTGTTATGCTAGCGGGAGGTACAGAGAGCTACAGGTGTGTTCAGGGTCGAAGTCAGACAGTCGTACACAGCGGTTCCGGCCAGTCGTCCTGCAGTAAGCACCGTTGCAGACCTTTGTTGAACATTAATATACATCGCTGTAAATGTGTGTGGGAATATAAGTGTTGGATTTGCGGGAATCAATTAAATTGTGCGCAATACCAGAAATCCCGCGCTGAAATTCAGGCCCTGATCATATATATGTTTTTTTTTTGAAGACGTTAGTTAAGGCGGCAGGCGTGTGTTGCTTAGGCGGCCGCCTGAGCTGTAAAGTGCTGTGGGAAACCCTGACTTCCTAACATTTATAACTGCAGACATGTCGGCTTATTAGAAAGTCAGCTATCAGGTCTGTGTAAGTTTTCAGAACATTGATTTTTATTCTCCAACTGTTTGGTGGAAATTAAATGGGTAATTGTCCATTTAAAGGGTCCCTACTGATTAATTAAATAATTAGCCATACAGGCTAATAAGCAAGTTATGCTGCTAGAGGAAGCTCACCAGAAACATTGGCTGACACTGAGTTAATTTACTGCTTTAAATACTGTTGGGCAGTGCAGTTTATTGAAATATGCATCATATTTTAACTTGTATGTTTTATGTGAAACATTTTATTCTGTAGAGTAAAATACATGTAGATAAATATAGTAAAAAGTGTAATATTTCCCTTTGAAATGAAGTAGAAGTATAAAGTGGCAGAAAATGAATACTCATGATAAGTACTTGGAAATTGTACCAGTTGAGAACTCATATGAATGTATATGACATATAACACATATTTCTGCTAGGAATTGATTGGTCTCTGTGTGTGACATATTCTGCTATCATTATGTGGTAGAATATCTCTTTCTAAGGGGTCACTGAGACAGTCCCACTCCAGCTGCATGGAACACATGCCCCTCTGCCGCTGCGTGCCCGATAGGCTACTACAAATGGAAAACAGTCAATATCAGCTGAGATGGAAAAATCTATCAGTATCGGGGTAATGGCGTCCGTGTCGACGGCTCAAAAGGATCTTGCTCTGTCCTTGAACGGGCGACGCTAAACCGGCTGAACCGCCGGCGCCTTTGAAAACCATCATTAGAATTCAATATAGTTCCTAGATAAAAATGCTGAGTTGTTACATAATGCAGTCCTCGTCTGACTCATTGAAAAGCAATCATCCATTTGTGGGTGAAAATGAGGATAAATTCCTAATGTGAGCTTCAACAGGCTGGAACGTATATTCATCTGGTACAAACTGACAGATAGAATGAAAAGCTTCTGAACACTCAATACAAACACACACACACACACATATACACACACTGTAAAAAGCTCTCTTTGACATGTGTAGTAGACTATACCTGTCTGTCATTTCTGCCCAGTTGAACTTTATTTGCCTCCCTGCGGCACTAATCCAAAATGAGATATCCAGAAACATTCATTACAGAATGTTGTTTTAATCTCTTTTGTAAGAAAGCTAATTACTTAGAAATGCTTTTGTTTATGATAATGCAATCATAAGTGTAATTTGAGTAATGAATATCAGGAAACGTGGTCTCAAAAGCATTTTGGAAATTAAAAATTTCAAAAATCAAAAATATACACGATGAATAGATATGGAAGTGCCAAAATACACACACACGCACACACACACCCACACACACATGCAAATCTTATTACTGTTCATGGACATATGTCAAGTAAGAAGTTCTGAAAACATATTTTGGCACCTCTGAAAACTTCAGCTTCAGACCCGTCGGCGGAGCAATTTTTTTCAGTGGAGACAGCAGAGTGGAAGTGATTCACACTGTGAGCTGAGCACAGCTGTGGTCATCCACAGCAGCAGTGACCCTCCACAGTACCCACTGCTGCTGCTGCTGCTGCTGCTGCTGCTGTGTCACACATCAAATGTACAGCTAGCAAGAGTCTTTCTATCAGCTCCTGTAATGACAGCCAGTCTGAGGCATGAGTGAAGTAAGTGGCTGTTTAGGGCCCTCCATCACTTGGGCCCCAATATTTGCAAATTCAAGCTGTAAAGAGCCCTTTTAGTTTTAACTGTTAAGTAATTAATGTTACGTATGAGGTCTATGGGATTTAATTGCTGCAAAGATTTATGGCTGTAAAACATGGACCTGCTGGACATGCTGGAAAACAGTTGAGATATCGCAAAAAGGTCGAAAAGCCGATGTATCAAATAAAAAGCTGGACAACTGGACAAAGTGATGGAAGCAGATTTAACAAATAAACAGAAAGCATGTGGCTGAAATGTCCATCAAGCCTCCGCCCCGCTGGAGTGAGAAAAATGTTGGCAGATGTCACTGCCAACACTTTTCGTCACTGGACATCATTCAATATTAATCTGTATAACTGACACAGGGCTGTACTGTGGGGGTGATGTAGGGGTACTGTGGTTGTTACTCTAGGGATACTGTAGGTGTACTGTAGGGGTACTGTGGGAGCACTGTGGAGATACTGTACAGGTACTGTGAGGATACTATTGGCGCTTTTCCATTATACAGTTCTAGCATTACTCGGCTCGACTCGACTCGGTTTGGTACTTGGCACGTCGTTTTCCATTACTTCATATTACCTCCTCAACATGGGCGGGGTCGTCATAGCATGGCTCCTCTCGTCTGCCACCACACACAGGAACGTCTGCACCGCGTCGAAGGACCACGGTGTAGTTTTGCGCATAGGAGCCATGTTAAATCACGTGAAACTCGCTGTAACTATTGTTGCCGATATTTAAAAATGGCAGGTTTTGATCCTTGTGTGGGATGTCAGGCTCATGATTCTTCCAGTGACGACACTCTCTGACCAATCAGTGGCCGGTCAGTCTGTTGACGTCACATTTTAGTATCAGCTCGGCTCGCTTGGAACCTCGCCAGAGCAGGTACTAAAAAAGTACCAGGTAGCAGGTACTATCCCTGATGGAAAAGCAAAAATAAAACTGTAGGGGAAGTGTGGGCACACTGTAGGACCACTGTGGGGGTAATGTGGTGGTACTTTTGGGGTACTGTGGGGATACTGTAGGGGTACTGTGGTGGTACTGTTGGGGTACTGTGGTGGTACTGTGGGGGTACTGTGGTGGTACTGTTGGGGTACTGCGGTGGTACTGTGGTGGTACTGTGGGGGTACTGTGGTGGTACTGTGGGGGTACTGTGGTGGTACTGTTGGGGTACTGCGGTGGTACTGTGGGGGTACTGTGGTGGTAATGTAGTGGTACTGTGAGGCTACTGTGGTGGTACTGTCGGGGTACTGTGGTGGTACTGTCCGGGTACTGTCAGGGTACTGGGGCTCAGGCAGAGGTTAGCTGAGTTGGGCTCTTTAGATTTTTAAAACACCAAAACAAAACAGACATCTCAGTCTTCATTCTGTGGAAGTTTGCTTGCGTGTATATTATCTGTACAGTTTTGAGTTGAGGGAGTGCAAAAGCACAATTATAAAATGACTATTCCTCATGTAAGTCTTTTGTCTCACAGTATCCGTGTTTGTGTAGTCACCCCTGTATAACTGTATTACTTGGAGATACCTATCAGTAGCTTATTGTTATTGGCTTTTAGATGCTTTGGGTTCTTGCAAAGTTTCCAGTAGAGACAGAATATAAAAATAAGGATATACTATAATCAAAAAGGTGGAACACTCCTCTAATTCCTCACTCCTACAGTCTGAATGCATCCTCGCTAAAACAGGAAGGAAGACAATGATTCCTTGAGGGCTTCATTATGGCCCACACCAGCTTCCATACACACATTTTATTGTATAACTTGCTGTTGGGGATTCTCGTCAAGGAGAATCAAACAGTATGACTGCTGACTTATGTGGACAGTGTGTGTTTTAGTTGGAGGTCCGGACAGCTAGTCTCGTCCACAGTCCTCTCCTATTATCGAGCGGCAGCAGGGTGTCTTTATCTCCTGCCATGCACCGAGCTCTTCACTCTGGCAGGCTGTTGGGCAACCCAGCCGCTCTGGCACATCATCACAGCCTCAGTTTTTGGAGAGAGCTCCACCGCCCCGACACTCCTGGGTAGCGCTGAACTTCTGACCCCTTCTGTTTCGGAGACAAGTGTCACCGCTCTGTAATCCCCCCCCCTTAATCCCTTTTCACCAAGAATTCACCGTAATAATAAATGCACGACGTCGGAAATAACAGGTACAACCTTTTTTTTCTTTTTTTTCCCTCCCCGCTGCTGCAGAGACACACGAGCCAGTCTCTATTTCAACATTGTTTTCTGTGAATATCTGCTTTATTTTGGAGAGATGAGTGGGCTCGATTTGAGCCATCTCTGCTTACCATCTGTTGTATCTGCCTCATACTGCCTGTGTGTAAAGTAAGCCTTTTTCGGGCATGTAAAGCTGCGAGAACAGGCGGCACTGAATGCAGCTGAGCGAGTGACCGACTAATCCCCTTAACACATGGGACAGTGCCGGCACCAGCTCTAATTGATTCCCGAAAATGACTGGGGCTGTATTTTGCGAGGAGGAATGAAAGCTTTTTTCAGATTCCTGCGTGGGATGAGGCTTCCAGCAGCAGGCAGCCAGACTCTCCAGGTGCCGCACGTGTCAATCCCGTAATCAGAGATAAGAAATGCAGATCGCAGACCGCCACAGCGAACACAAATTCACCTACATGCACCACGCTCACTCAAACATGCTCAATTTTTGCCTTTCAGAATCAGATGTTCGATTTTTTCTCCTCTCCTCTCCTCTCCTCCCTCCTCCCTCTCTCTCTCCCATCATATATTTATAGCATCTCTTTCAGGGGTTGGGAAGGCAGAAAAAGAGATTATGATGGTTCCTCTGAGGACTGTCCTTCGTGCCAAAGCTCTCTATTTTTTGCCCCCCCCCCCTCCGCATTCAGACATCCCTCCTGATTAGGCTGTCAGAATTTCACTCCCAGACATCTCAATTTGTAAGCATCCGAAAACATTTCCATCTCACGCTGTGTCATTCTCGCAACAGATGCAACCAGGCGCCGCAAAATGAAAAGCCCCACAACATTTACGCCATCAAATGGGAGCACTTGGCCCTCGCATCTTTCCTCGCGCTCACAAAAACAAAATTTATACATCACTTCTGAGCGAGACGAGTGTTTGCATGTGTTTAGCGAAGAAAATCCTCTTTTATTCTTAGCATTAATAGCTGTTGATTGCAGTTATTGAATATTTACTGAAGTTTTCAAATATGTTTTAATGATGCAGTTTAACAGCTGCAGAAATGTTGAACCTCCAGTGCACAGCGATGTGATGCACAGCCTCTGGATACACTGTCCTAATTGGCAGTTACTGAACACAGTCATGGATCCAATAGAGCATATATCACTGGCCTACATTCTTGTGCAGCATCAATGCTTTACTGAGAGTGAGTCAATGAGGGTTACATGTGTGTGATCTGTGACTGAATGCCTGAGGAACAAACACAACCATCACCTCCTGTTACACATATTTGGGGATGCAGCGTTTGTTGATCATGCCCCAAAACTATGGAGCACAGTATTGACAGATCAGGGGGAAAAAAAGGAAGCTTCATTTTAGCCTTTAACTAGCTTCACACTGATGCACTAGTGCACTTCTTTTAACTCTTACATACTGTTCATATTCTGACTCATAACTAGTCTCTACACCAATTCACATTCATAAATTCACCATCATTAATGAATGTTTAATTAATCTTATGGACAAAATATATGTGTATATGGTGTTTTTACAGGTCTCAAATGTAAAAACAGTCTATAAGGGTTTAAATGTGTATTTTACTTGATTGTATATATTCTGTATTTATTCTATGTATTGCCAACTTTTACTATTTTAAAAGTAATATTTTACTATTTTTTTTAATTTTGTAGTTTTGTAGTTTGCGATGTAATTGATTGTGTTGTAAAGCGCTTTAAATTGCATTTCCTTGAATAAAAGGTTAGGCTATACAAATATATATATATATATTTTTTTTATTGTTATTGTCACTTTTGTACCAAAAATGTATTTCTCTCTCATGTAATTTGATTCGAATTGCAATAGTCATTCCATTAAAATGTATTATCAATGTCATTTTGAAATGTATTGCTTATAATTGAATTCATTTTCCATATCACTTATCTGTTGGAGGGTTGCGGAGGAGCTGGAACCAATCCCAGCTGTCATTGGGCGAGAGGCAGGGTACACCCTGGACAGGTCACCAGTCCATCACATAGAGTAGAAAAACATCCAATCACAGTTAGGGGCAATTATTGAGTCACAAATGAACCTAAGCTGCATGTTTTTGGTCTGTGGGAGGAAGCTGGAGTACCTGGAGAGAACCCACCATAGACTGTATGGAACCCACGCAGGCAGGAGGAGAAAACATACAAACTCCACACAGAAGGACCCCAGCCGGCCGGTGGGCTTTTTCTGTGAGGCGACAGTGCTAACTCCACCACTACACCCCCATGCTATGGTGTAGTTAAATAACAGACATAAAGAAACATCATCTATAAATTCTCCTTAAGCTTCAAAGCCTCTGAGTGGGCTGGTCTGTGTTCATGTATGATTGACAGATTGAAGGGGCACAGAGACGCTCTAAACATGCAGTAAAAGCCAAACATAGCTTGGATCACGCACACACCATTTCCTGCACCTAAAGTGGTATTTAGAAGCACAGGATGTGTGGTGAGAATGTGCTCACCTCATTCTGTAGAGCAGGTGTACACATGTTTTTTTTTTCCAGAAGCAGCTGCAGGTTATATCATCAGGTGGAGGTGGAAAAAATAAGGAGAGAGACAGAATCTAAATATAATAATACAGTATGTTTAAGCTGATAACCAACAGCGCTGTGAGATTTTGATGATATCTACACATTCATTCTTTTAGTTTACAGAGGAGGCATCATAGCTTTTATAAATCTGACAATGTCTTCCATACAGAGCTTCAGCTGTTCAAAGCGCTGCAGTCGACAACTCTATTAGTGATCTCTATTGGAGAGGAATTACATCCCCTGTTTGGTGCATATGAGCTGCTACCATCAGGCAGACGGTACATGGTGTCATCACTCTGAACCATCAGGGCTCACAGATCATTTGTGCCAACCAGTATTTTTACTGATGAATAAACAGTGAAATGAATAATTGAACCTGTGTGTGTGTGTGTGTGTGTGTGTGTGTGTCTGAGCATGTTGCACTTTATATGAGGAACACAACAGGTCTGATGTTAATGGGAATTGTTGGTGGTGTTGGTAGCAGTGCTGTTGCAGTTTACTGTTTGTATTGCTGATGTTTGTGGTGGGGGTGGGGATGTTTATTGTGGGGTTGTGGGTGTGTAGTCTAGGACAGTGGATGTTTGTTTGTTAGTTGTTGGCAGGGGCGGATCTAAGAGTTGACATAATCAGGGGCTTAGGCCAGAGCACCTGGGACAATGTTTTGTTGTTGTTGAATTGAATTGAACTGAATTTGATTTAATTTAATTTAATTTAATTTAATTTAATTTAATTTAATTTAATTTAATTTAATTTAATTTAATTGTACAACTACTGCAAATATTAGTAGTATTTGTAGTGATTTATTTTGGTCCTTATTAACAATTTTCCAAAAAGAATGCACATAGAAATAATTAACAATTATCAGAGGTGGAACTAACAAATTGCTAGTAATCATGTTACTGTAATTGAGTAGCTTTTAGTTTACTTTATATTTGTACATTCATCTGTTACTGAGTAAGTTATTTATTTGTGCTTTTAAAATGATTAATAGACATTGAAAGTTAGAAAAAACCTTTTCTAGGACCAGACACCAATCAAATGCATCATATTAAAAATAGACCAATCAGATCAAAATGTCATTTCAAAACAAAGCTACCAGCACGACGAAAAACAGTCAGTGGCTGGTTGAAGTCACTGTTCAGAAAAGTGACTTTAACCAGAATTTTTTTTTACAAAGAAAATAAATAAAGATTTCTTAACAGACAGCACAGTGCAGAGCAGATCTGTATCATTTCAGTTCAGTGTATGTTTATGCAAAGTCAGCACCTACCAATGACATTTCACTTCACACATGACACACACACACCCACATACACACACACACACACACACACACACACACCAGAGAACAGCACTTTATTATTATTATTTCTTTATTTACACTAAGTGCTACTTGAGATGTTTGGTGTCTGGAGCAGAGATGTTACAGAGCAGAATTTTCAAAAAATGTTACCTTTTGTATGAAGTGAGTAATCTTTTTAATCCCACAGTCGGATCGCACTTAAAATAGAGTGACAAACACGTAAGGTGGCTAAAGAGGGAGAAAGGGCAGCGCGCTCTCTGAAGAAAAACACTTTAGGAGAGCTCTGAGCACCAAACCAAGAGTGCAATGATGAAATAGTTTGTCCTTGTCTGGAACACACTTCCATGTGCTGCTTCTGAAGGATGAAAGCATATAAAGAGCTTTGCTTCAAAATAGTTCGATTTTACATGATAGTCTTATTTGCTATACTAATAATATTACAACCGATTGTCAAGTAAAAGCTAGTATTCCAATAATTAGTATGCAAATAATCTCTGTGTCTTCTACAAACAACAAATGCAATAATAAATGCTGGGTAAAGACACTGAGTGCAGTGGAATTACCTACTGTACTATATGGCTCATAATGGTAAATTCATAATAATGTGCCTTTCACTAGTTCCATCTGTCATAATCTGTTGCTCTGAGTTTCTTTCTGTTTCTACTTTGCTGTTTTTTCCTTCAGTGTTAAGCTACTGTCAGTGAAGATATATATCAATATACTTCAATGCAGATATTTCACATTAAATTCCCACCAAAACCTGCGTATTGAAAAGTGACCAACCAAAAGATAAGAGAATATGTGATCACTGACTGACAGGTGAAGCTGAGACAGAGATGCATTTCCATCCAACAATGTAAAATAAAATCATGAAATAAGGTACTTTAACAAGTTTAGCTCCATAGTTTCCGATTTTAAAGAGATTAATTACCTCTTAAAATTGAAAATACTCCTATAGGAGAAGGAGACAGAGCATCTCATGCTGCCCAATATGTGCCAATATGCCACAACCTGAGAGAATGACCTAGACACACACGCACGCACGCACGCACGCACGCACGCACACACACACACACACACACACATTGTCTTACCTCTGTCATTTTTGCGGTATTTACATAGACTTACATTCATTTGCTGGCGACTCACTCTAAACCTAACCTTCTCTTCTACCTGCTGGCATGGGTTACTTTCTCTTTACTATAAAAAATCGGCTGCAGGGTATCCTGAAGGTGTACAGAAAAATTGCTGGAACATCATTGAACGACCTCCAGGACTTGTATCAGGTCAGGTCTTTGAAAAAAGCCCAATCTATCTTGGCCGATCCGAGCCATCCGCTGTGGTACAAAGTCCTGCTGCTACCATCAGGGTGCACATACAATCTGCCTCCATGTTGTTTTGTCTGTTGTTAATGTATGACTGCTGGCTGTAAATCACATTGCCTCATAGGGATAATAAAGATACCTTGAACCCTACTGTAACCACTAACCCAAAAATCAGTGTTTTACCAATTGTGGACAAGACTTTTGCACAAGTTGTCCTCAATCACCTGGTGTCAAATCAGTGATAATCAAATGAACCATTAAATATACTTCATTTGAAACCATGCGACTGTCAGGAGCATCATATGAAGACTCATGTGCTAAATGCTGCATCATTTCCACTTTCACTGAGTTATGTCTAACCAGGATCTACAATCCTGCTTTCTTTGTCATTCACTAAATCCTTTGAGTCACTTCTGCTTTGTGTTTCTTTTGATTCAGATTAAAAGCCTAAAAGCCCTTTGAGACACTGGAGGGCTTTTAAAGGATGTGTTATTCCATATTTTTCTTACTGTCAAACAAATCCCATGAAAAGACCACAACCAACAATGAATGCATTGCACTAATAAGTACTGTCTGTGTATGTATACAATGTGCACACTGTAGTTTATGTTGACTCAGTCTCACACATGACATCCCGCTACTGTAAACACCCATTAGAGCAACAAATGTGTATTAATCCACCGCTGAAAATAGTCCCAAACAAATCCAAGGATGCCTGCTAAAAAAAACTGCAGTAATTACTGAGCCTTCTTAAAAGATGAATCGTTTTTTGATCTGTTTTTAAAGGTCTTCAGTGGGAATCAATGTGCTGATAGATGAGGGTCTTTAGAGAGAAGGATTGAGAGATAGACTAACATGTTGGTTTTTGGGCTTTTCATGAAATTTGTTAAAAAAAAATCAATAAAATAAACGGCAGCCTCGTGCTTCAAAGTTAGACGTCTGTGCAGTCATGTTTCATTGATAGCGGTTTAACAGTGAAAGTGTAAGAGAAGAGGTGAAGTAACAACTGGAAATATGATCCTAACATGATCAGAAAACTACACAAGGTGTCTGAATGAAGCCACATGCCAAATAATGAAGTATTTTCCCATCAGACTACACACTGCCTGCTGATAAAACAAAACAGCACTGCTTTTCTAATTGTTTGGTTTGTGATCACAATTAAATGATCTCATTTTCTTGTGATCAAAATAGCACATTATGTCTTATGTTTATCATTTTGCATGTTTTTACTGCTGTTGTTGTGATGTCTGCTCCCTTAAAAAACATTTATTTGGTTATCACATGAAAGAACAGTTGAATTCTAATGAAACTGTGACCTCAAGATAACACATTGTTGTTGCTTTTTCAAGATAAGATGTGATATAATTAAACTTATAAATCAGCATGTACGGAAACAAAATGCACAACAACCACACTGACATAAATCTTTCACTGAAAACACAATAGTTTCAATAGAAAGAAAGAAAGAAAATTAAATGAATAGATTAATAAATAATATGTATAGACAGAAAACATAATAGTTGGAATAGAAAGAAAAATGTAAAGTAAATGAATAAATCATTTGTGTATAAAGAAAATATAATATTTTAAATTGAAAGAAAAATAAATGAATAAATAAATCATATGTATATAAAGAAAACAATATTTTCAATAGAAAAGAAGAAAAATAAATAAATTGTGTATGAAGAAAAAATATAATAGTTTCAATAGAAAGAAAAGTCAATAAATAAATATATATATAAATAAATAAATGAATTATATGTACACAGTCGCCCATATAGTTGGAACAATTTAGTTTTTAGACACATTCTTCTTTTTATCTTCTATTTATACACATCAGTAATCACCTTTGACCAGGTCACATTTTCACAATCATTTCATGGAAAGAGGTAAAACATATTTTATTCCAACTTTATGGGCGACGGTGTATATGAAGAAAAACATGATAGTTTCAATAGAGAGAAAAAAATAGAAATATGTATACATAGAAATAGAAAGAACAATGAATAAATAAATAAAGGCAGACTTCTTCAATTAAAAAAATCTGAGTAGATTTTCATCACAGACATACTTTTCTTATTTTTATACAAAATAAAGGCTCAAAATATTATTTTATATCAATAAAGAATAATTGAAATGATGTGGTTGTTTTTAATGTTCTGGTTTTGTGGATATGACATTTACCTCATAAAATCAATAGCTTTACAATGTTACAGATGTTGTCTTTATACATAACACAGGAAGGCAACATTGAAGTTTGTGCTTGCTCTGTAATGTTCATGTAAAAATGCTAAAAGGCTGAAATGAAAAGCATCAGACCTCCTCATGACCTGTAAGCTGCGGCTCCATGAGAATTGATTGGCTCTTCATTTTAAAACGAAGGGCTTGTGAGGAGACGGAGCCAGTGGCTGTAAAGTGTTGCACCTCCCTGTAGTGCTACAGCGTCCCCTGTCAGAAACCCACCGGGAGGCCGTCTCCAACACGGTGCTTTCTGCAGAGTTCAACACTTAAGAGATGAGTTTTTTTTCCCCCCCCTCTTTAAGCTCGAGGGAAAGAAATAAACAAATAAAATGTAAATCTGGAAAAAAAGGAGAAAAAAAGGTGAGAAAGAAGAAGAATGATGTGGGAATTGGCTTCGTGGAACGTTTTTCAAAGGCGGTTTTATTTCTGTCAAACAATGTTTTAACATTTCATGGCTCCACATGAAATGGAATGGGAGACGTTGCTAAAATCAATTATACAATGCTAAATCTTCTATTATCCAAAGCCCCTCTGAGAGGCCCAGTGATGTTCACATAACAGGTGCAGTGATAAGATCCACAGATCCCTGCTACTGATTTCTCCCTCCACAGACCAAATTTAACAATATCTACTGATGTATTTATACTTCAGCTAAGACTCGGGCCATTAAAATATTATTAAAAGCCCATACATGACTGATAAATGAAAGTCTTCAGCCACCTTAATACCCGTGATTCATGGCAATGAAGTGAATTCCATCCCGCCTTCATCAATCTCGTTCTTTTATCAGGTTTTCAAATTGAATTAAAGTCAGCGCCTCGCTCAAAGGGATTTAAAGCAACCTGCTCGGAATATTCCGGGCTTGTGAGCCTTCAGTCTTCTGCCTGGAATGCCAAGCAACAATTAATCCCCATGAAATGGAGCTCTGTGGCGTTGGCTGGAATTAAGGTCCTAACACGAAGTCAATCAAGAGGATCAGTGGGCCGGCGAATGGAGTGCAGCCCCGCCACCTAGATATGCTAACTGATGGAGGATGAATGGCCGGCTTATATATTCCTGTGGATCAAACAGACGTCAGCTGATGAGAGGCTGTGACAAATATCCTCGAAATCGCTTTGTCACATCGAATTGATTAAATCTCGATCGGCTAAACTGTTTTTATCACATTCACATCGTAGAATTGTTCTTTATTGTTGCTGTCTTGTGTTCCTGAAGTGATCTCAACACCATAACTTTATCAGGATTAAAAGAAAAGTGGTCAAATCTTCACTCATCTTCACTTTATTCTATTCAGTTATTTGCCTTGCTAAAAAGGAGACGTTGGTTCGTCAATTGGTGAGTCTAACACTTTGGTCCAACTTGGAATCTCTAGATCTGCTGTACATTCACTGTGGGTATTTCTGCTCCCATGAGGATTCATTAAAGTTAGTTAAAGTTAGTGCCACCCTCAAGACCACTTTACATTGTTAGTCCTACCGCTGTTAGAGCTCTAAGAACAGCTAAGCCTGGATGGTTTTTGTTATATCCAACACATTTATAATGACCACTGTAGCATCCAGGACTTTTTATTGGTACTTTCCTCCCCAATTTCTCTACGATTTGACTCCTTTAGTTTTATGCTTCCTGCTATAGCCTTAGCCATATTGGATTTTAGTCCAAAACCAACACTGATAGTTAAGCGTTGAATATACACAAATAATATGAACGCTCATTTGGATAATGATTCCTTGAATAAGGTTCTTTAAGAAATTGCTCTCAGCAAGATTATTTTACAGTGTAAAAACAAACTTCTAGCGCTGCTGTTTCTAAATGACTTAAACATGTCTTTGGCATTTTCTGTACATCAATTTGTTGTTGCTTATTAGCTTTCATACTCTATTCACCAAAATTGGCCAGATATAGCTGACATATTGGGGCAGAGCTTAGGAGCTAAAACCCCTCTTTTTTCTTCCCACATTTCTGCCTCCTGTATTCATTCCAATAAGGGAAGAAATGGCCAATACTGTACATACAGTATGTAGGCCATATAACAGCCAGGGCTCATCCTGCAGTCTCTGTTGCCTCTAATGCTTCTGTTGGTCTGGAGAGACCTGCGTACAGACGGCTGACCTCTAAGACACATGGTGTTGCCAGCTGCTTCTATTTATTTGCCAGCACTGAGCTTCACCAGGAGGGTGAAGCTGTATGAGAGGCCCCCACATTCACCCTCTCTCGCCCTGCAGGCACCCCCCCCCCCCCATGTTGCTGGTGCAGTGACAAGGACAAGAAACCCTGGTTGGTTTTCACCACACTCCGACATGCCCAAATGTGCTTGTTGTGAATGTCAATGTGCAACCAAACCAGAAGTACTGTGGTTTTAAAATGACCCATAATAGCATTTTCTTTAGGCAGTAAAAGAACAATTTACCATTCAATACTCAGTTATTTTCTCCTTTGTGGCTCTTATATCCTTCGGTATGGGTCCAGGGTTGATATGCTCAAACACTATCTACAACAGTCAGGTATTCCAAAGGTTTACTTGTATGAGTCCAACTGCTTCAATGTTCAACCTTGATTTTTTTTTCTTTTTAAGATTTCAAAATAACATGAAACTGGTCTTTGTTACCAGTGAACATATCCAATGAATGACAATGTGCTGAATCATAACAAGAATAAGACTGTAAATCCATGCTAGTAGCCCTGTAAGGCATGCTTACATGCTTACATTATAATCCTGGCATGTTGATGTTTAGCAGTATAATGTTTAGCATGTTCCTAATTAGCACTGAACACAGAAGTACAGCTGAGGCTGGAGGGAATATCATGGGTTTTGCAGGTTTTTGATGATTGTATTAGAATGAAAGTAGTAGTCAGGAGATCAAAGTTATTAAGCTTCATCTTATTCAAATGGGACCATGAATCCAAAATTCACAGCAATCCATCAAATCCAGTGGGAGCTCAGGTATTTCAATAAAGAACTAAACAATTAAACTATTGGAAAATTAAGCTGTTGTATTCTGAAGGAACCTTGACTAGCTGTTGTATTTTTCATGATAGTTCCTCCATCCAGTAGTTGTTAAGATCCTGAACCATTAATGTCAATCCATGATGAAAAGTTAGAGCATCACCAGAATCATCAGGATTCATTAACAATGGCGTATAAGTGGCCCCCATAGATATAGATATATAATTAGTATGAAATAACAACCATAATTACCAAAATCATATACAATCATAACAATCACAAATACCAAAAAGTATATATTAGTACATATAAATAGAATAAAGAATCATATTAACGTGAATTATAACATATTGCTAATAAAAAAACAGGAATAAAAGTAAACTGCACAAATCCTATATCACACAAATACACAAATAGAACACACTTATAAATTGTGATTTATTTGATAGTGTGACTTATTTTAATTTTTGCATCATTAAGCTACCATACACATTAGGTGTGCTAGACTCCCCTGCTCCTCCTACCTCAGGCTTTCAGTAGAAAGTCCACATGTCCACATGGTGACATTATAAAAAGAAGACGTGATGTGCAAATGAGTGATAGAAAACCAATCAGTTTTTTTTTTTTTTTTTTGTGTGTGTGTGCTACGCCCCATGTCCCCCCTGGCAAGATGCTGCTCTGGGTGGCTGCCCATATCACCCATATCTAAATCCACCACTGTTCATTGATATTTGACTGTGACTGCAGCCAAAATGCAGGTGACTCACACTTGATACTCTGCCTAAAACGTATCATACGCAGAGGACAATAACAACCAATGTTGTTGATTTTCTGGAGGTTTTAACCTTTTGCAGCATCCAATATATCAAATCAATTGAATACACTGTCACAGGACACAGGAGTTAAGGATTAACTGAAGGGAACATTTAATGTAGGATGATACACAATGCTGCTTTGACTTCTACATTGACAGTATTGTACATGTTTGAACATACTTCCCGTTTTATTTTTATACTTAGTGAGAAGATACCACCCACATTAACAATGTGCAAAGCCAATACTTTGTGCCGAGAAGTATCACATTACTGTATGCCAAAGGGCCCGCTGAGAGCTCAGCCATGTTAAATCTGCATCATATGGTGTGTGAGAATGCCAATTTGAAGGACCCCATTATTCACTCAGAGGTCGCGTTAAAATGGAACACCTTGTGATTTCTTCCCCCCCCCCCCACCTTCCTCTTGCCAGAAGCAGTCGTGAAATTAGAGGGTGAACCGTTTCAAAACTGGCAACACGTTGCAGGTAAGAATCAAGCTCGGAACCCAGCGAAGATAAACACCTTGTATAAATAGAAACAGGCAGGTACAGAATGCAGGAAATGTCACATCATAGGTGTAAGACGGAGTTGTCAGCCAGCTAAAGCCAGACCTGGGTCCGTGGTAAGAATGGGCCGCCTGCAGGATAATGAAGTGAGTAGGCATTAAGTGCAGAATTGACTGCACTGAAAATATTTCATTAGCTGCACTCAGTCCTGGCATTGTTCCCCCTAGAGACACCTGGAACTTCAAGAAGCTTGAATTGGTGGGAAAATGAGAATGAGAGAGAAAAAGAGAGATTTTCCCAAGTTAAGTGTCACACAGTTAAAGGATCAATTCACACAAATTATGAAAAAAGTCAGATATAGATAATTTTATTTGTCTACGTTTCAGAGCGTACCTGTTGCTGTAGAAACTCGCTCTAACTGCTGCTGCCGTGCACAAGGAGATGTTATCATGCTGCCGGGGAAAAAACTGCTGACTAAGATTACTCTGAGCAAGCATGCATGAGAAAAAATTACACTGTAATAGATTTGTGTATATTTCATACTGTCTTGCTGTTCTGCTCTGTCTTGTTTGTCTGTACGTTTTCAATGTCCTTTTTTCACACTACAACGTCATCAGTTATGAATTGTTTTTTTTCACTGTGGATGTGTGCTGTGAGAGCCGGTGGAAATGTCAATTGCATGTGTCTCATGGTCAGTGTGTGAGAGTTAGCAGCCCTGCTTGACATTGGTACCTTGAGAGCAAAAAAAAGTTGGCACTATGTATAAAGTCCCTTGAGATGACTCTTGCTGTGATTTGGCGCTATGTAAATGAACATTGATTGATTGATTGATTGATTGATTGATTGATTGATTGATTGATTGAATAGTCGGCCTCTTAAATCCACAAATGCAAAGGCCTCCTAACAGTCACATGATGGGCCAGTCCCACTTAAAATTGATATATTCTTGCTTTCACAGATTTTTGGTCCAGCACCTGCTTTCCTACTCCGGATGTGTGCATCTACCATACCACTTTTCAATTTCAATTACATTTACAATGTTTCATTTATTCAGAGGCCTTCAGCAAGAGCATCCTTGGATTTTCATTCCTGCTGTAGGGCTTCATTTTATACAGATGACCTATATATTTTTTTTCTCTTTTTTTCCCCCTCTCCTTTTTAGAATAGAATAGAATAGAATAGAATAAAACAGAATAAGCTTTTATTGTCATTGTACATCACTATACAACAACATTTGGAGAGCTACTCCAGTTCAGTGCAAGCATGAAAAACACAATCAATGCATCAACTCAATAAATAAATATCACAAAAATAACTATCACAATCCATCTGTCATTAAAGTGTCACCATTAAAATTGCACTTGGTGTTATTGCACTGCAGTCTAAACATTTAGGTAAATTAAAAAAAGACTTACAGTATTCCTTAAGTGTTTGTGTTTAAGGTGTTGAGAGTTCTTATGGCCTATGGAAAGAAATGTTGCTTTTTTTCCTTTTTTTTTAATTTTAGCTCTGTTTTGGTCTCAACCAACTCTTGAGAAAAGTCTGTCTTTTTAGCTTCTACTATGCTCATCAGCTAGTTGCTAGCTTTGTCTGTTTCCTGGGCAGGTAGTGTACAGTCAGTTTATCAGAGCTTTAACACTTGAACACATTTACCAACCGCAGCTGGAAACCAAGTTGATGAGAGCCATGAGAGTGAATGCGGACCATAAACCAAAACAATAGGCCGAAACGATGAAACAAAAATGCTGCGCTGAGCTGAGAGGAACTGCATAACTGGTGGTAATTCTCTGAGGATTTTTGACACACACACATAGTCACACAGTCACACACATAGTCATTTGACCCACGGTTATTATAAAATATTGCAGTAAGTGCAGCAATAGCATCATTATCTTTCCTGGTACCTTACAATGTTAATAGACGTGCATATTAATTGGTGTTTTTACAGTGCTGGTGCTAAGCTGCCAGTCTGTCTGACTGAAATCTAATGTCAAACTAATTCAAATCTTATCATATCAAACTAATTAGCTGGCGCTGTGTTTGAAATAGCCTCGCCTCACTCTGCTTATTGAATAGGGCAGCAGTGCATTCAGACTTCAAACAAGAGAGGTTTCCATGGGCCGAGTCACCAGAGCTGCTGCTGCTGCTGCTGGTCTGGATTTATATCCACACTATATTCACTACAGCAAAATGTGTACTCACAGTAAACCTGACATTTGATAGGGGACTCAGTCCAGTCACAATGCATCCATAAAGGCACCATTAACAATTAGCAGATGTTCAGTATGGATTTAGATATGATCTGTGGAAGAATTACAAAGTAGATGAACGTCAAATCCCCTCTGATTTTCATTTAGGAGATGGGAAAGCATTTGTTCACTTGGCATTTACAGTATATCCAAATACCACTATTTATTTCCACTGTTACTACCAGAAAAATCAATCCAGCTTCACTTTTTATCCCCCTGTGTGTAATAATATCACATAGGTTGAAATTGAATAAGAACTTTTGGTGGGAACAGTAGCCGAGCAAGTGAAATTGAAACTAACACAGTCAGCAGGCTTTCATTTCATCATTTCATCATAGTGATCAAACTCAATATAGTATGTTATGGTTAGGTAGTGTGATCAATTGTTGACCATTAGTTGTTTGTAACAATCTATTCATTCATTCATTCATCAACACATATCACATATGACTGATGACTGGTATTAGGTGTCATCTTTTTAATAAGTCGAGTACATTCCGTTTTTTAAATTATAATGCATCTGTTGAATTTGATCAATTGGCTTTTTTCTGCCATAGACTGACCTGAAAGCAAGATAGACTTTTTAATATTTGGATTTAAGAGATGTGTTTGTGATGTTTTTTTGTATTCTGTCCAGTCCTCTCTCTCAGAAATCACGTTTTTTAATAATGCTTTAAAAACTGTAATGCTATATAGTATCTACAGTATGAGCAGATACTGTCACTGTACATTTTACTGACAACCTCGAAGCTTTAGCAACTTGCCAGATACATTTATTAATAACATTCTCTCATTATGTTGATAGAAAATGTAATCCTGGCAGCATAGGTTGTCTCTGCTGCCATTTTGTAGCATATAAATATAATTTCTAGGAGACAGCATGGTGTCAGTCACTTCACATTTTGTGATTCTCTGTCTTAATAAATCTCCCTAATTTAAATCTTGATGGCTTTGCTAGCCTCAGAGCATTCTGGTATTTATATATTTATATTCACAGACTTCTGTGGGGCTTTTTATAGCAGGAATAAAAGCACAGGTGGAACTAATAACATTAACGCTGGCTGTGATTAAGAAATTATTGCAATGCAATGCTGTAATTAATAATGTCATGAGTTACACCTGTTTGATTAGTCAGAGAGAAGGTGTATTCTACTTCAACAAACCCCAGAGTGGGAAATACTGATTTACATTGGATGTGACATTTAATAACACAAAAAGTGTTTGTGTGTGTGTGTGTGTGTGTGTGTACGTTACTGTACAGTGATGTTTCTCTAGGTATAAATGGACTACTAGCTAGTAAGACGCAGTAAGCAATGTGTCAGTTTAGAGTCATCTGTCTTATTAAGTGCCTTATTAAAGTAAACCTGCTTAAGATGGAAGCATTTAAATGGTTCACATTAATCTGATTTGCAACACAGGACTTGTATGGTAATCACATCAGTGCCTGGAAGAACAGGTGAGCAATTTGTCCCACATTAAGAGAAAGTACATGTGAGCACGTTTTTATTGATTTATTTTTCAAATGCATGAATATAATGTAGGTACTGTATACAGTAGCTATGATCACGTCTGGCTAAGTTTCTTCAAGGCCCTATAGCCCCCCCTCCCCCTGCAGATATGCCTTCAGTATCAGGACTGATACTGATAAAATAGTAATGGAGGGGGATAATTACCTCAATAAATCATAATAAATGAACACATTTTTATAATTCATTGTATAATTCTTTACAAGTTAACTTTTTACCCAACTAAATTTGACAGATATATGGTTAGTGCTAAGTGGATGAGTTTGTTGGCTAGCACAGATTTTAAGTGAAACATGACATGCATACTTGCAAAGGTATAATAAGCATTTTACTTTATTATATTCAGATATTACTGCATAAAGAGATATTGACTATAATTAACACTGGTTATCTATTGTGTATTCCATTGTTAAAGTGACTCTATTTCCCTAAATCCACAAACTCACCTCCTTCTTCACATACGGTGGCCTATAATTACTAGAAACAAAGAGTTCGTACTGTCTGGACACCAGTAAACACATGTGAGACAACGCACTGCAGTACTTTCTTTTCATTTACTTTTTCTTTTAGTGTCTACTTTGGACACAAGTCAAAAAGGAAAAGGAAAAAAAAGCTATATTCTAGGAAAACATCAGCATGCTAACATGGTCACAATAACAGTGCTAATATGGTCATTTTAAGCAGGCATGATGTTCACCTTGTTAACCATCTTAGTTAAGTGTGTTAGCATGATAAATTTGCTATTTAAAACAAAATAAAATGCTCAGCTGACACTGATGGGAGTGCTGATTAAATAACTTATACGTCCGACTCCTAACAACTTGTGATTTTATGTCAAAGAATAGAATAGATGCTATTTTTACAGCGCAGTTGCTAAGCTACCAGTCTGTCTGGTTGGAATCTTAAGGCCTTCCAACTAATAACTGGTGCTGTGTTTGAGATATTGGACAAATTAAGACCTGATGATTTGATAGATGATACCAGGGCAAGCAATTAAATAGAGCCATGCTGCTACCATAATGTACCTAAAAGCTAAAAATCTCCGCACCTCGTGAAGGGCTTTTTGCTAGCTGATGCTATTGGTCAACAGTCATCGCAACTCCCTGTCATTTTATTCTTCTGTGACCCCCCCCCTGGTGTATTTTACGAGTAGTCCTGATTTGTCACCAGCCCCTGATCCTCTCTGACATCTCAGCACACTGTCTCTTGCTGACCAGTGGCTCATGAACCTGACCTGCAGTAAATGTTGCTGTCAACATCTCATCACTGTCAATCAGCCTCTATCCTCCAGGCCTGCAATCTTCCCACCACTGCGTCAGCAGCACCTCGCTGAAAATCCCATGAGTCGCCCAGACTCAACGTTTTTACTGTAGGGACACATCACATCAGATGGTTGATTGACAGGCTCACAGAAGGGACGGGGATGATCCTGCAGTCCCCAAAATATCAGGTTAACACTGTGTAATAAGAGACTGAAAGAGGACATTCAGTCAAGTAACAGTAAAGGTCTGATTTCTTAATGTACCTTCTATCAAAAGCTGATAAACCTAACAGGGGATTTAACCCATTCATAAAAGTACCCTGTAACCTTCCATTTTTCAACCGTTTATTGTGTTGTGACCCCTGTCTATCCTCTGCTACACAGTCTACACAGTCTTGGAAATCAATAAAGTTAATCTTGTATTATCTTAACCTAGAAATCATTAAGGGCTTGCGGGATCATATGCCACTAGTAGCAGAATATGTTTAACTACATACAGGACTCACTTTTCAGGTCTAGGCTTGTGCACTTTCTATACATAAGAGATCTATTAATTTCATGGCTGAATAAGAATGATTAACCTCTGAAGGATGCTTTATAAGCCGCACTGTGCCGTCTTATATTTGACCGACCTGCCAGATCATTTATGTTATATCGCAGAAGTGGAGTTCAGGAAGGGAAGATGTGTTATGAGTTTTAATGGAGAGCTCTTTAACCTCTGAGAGGAGAACGTGTTAGGCACTTGAATAAAAGAGTAGCTGATGAATAAATTGCCTTTGGCCAGTTTGCATATATGTTGAATTCAATTGTTGAAGCTAACACAACTGTCTGTTTTGAGATAAAGTAATGTATGCTGTATACTGTCATAGACTTTCACTCAGTACGGGTTTACTGTATGTTTTCTTACTTTAGAGATTTTCTACAAAAAATAAGAAAAGATGGAAGTGTATAGTTACACTTGAAAAATGTGTTTGTCTGTACACTAAGGGCCTGACTTACTAAGATCTCAAATAGTGGGTACTAAATTGCGTGCACAGTGCAATAGATTGCGTGTTTCGTTTGCGTGCGTTTTGCAGGTGATCTACTAGAATAACTGCGTAAATAAAAACAGGTGCAACAGGTGCAGACAGCAGTATTTAAATGAGGGTTTTGTGTCTTTATGGAGAGTTTGGACGAGCAGAAAGCTGCAAGCGCAAAATGAAATGTGATCAGGTTCTAGTGGAAGAGGTTAACTAATATATTGAGTTATAACAAAAACTAATATTACCAGAAAAACCCACATATGGGAGAGTATTAGTGACGAAGTCAATGCTGTTAGTAAAACCACAAATATTCCAACATTATTAACACAGGTGGAAAAACTCCATCCTGTGTGTATTCTGTCATTGTGCCTCCGTCTCCTCGTCTCCATAGTAACAGCCGGTTAATACCTGTCCTTCAAAAGTATTATTTATAGACGCAGTTAGCGTCAGAAATAATACCTTCAGGTTTGGTAAATCACAATGTGTGTGCTAAATAACATATTTACATTTTCTCCTCCCTGTATTTTGCACACTGGGGTAAAAACGTCTCATATTACATATTCATTATGGTAAACTACTAATATTACATATTCATTACGGTAAACTACTAACATTACATATTCATTACGGTAAACTACTAATATTACATATTCATTATGGTAAACTACTAATATTACATATTCATTATGGTAAACTACTAATATTACATATTCATTATGGTAAACTACTAATATTACATATTCATTATGACAAACTACTAATATTACATATTCAATATGGTAAACTACTAATATTACATATTCAATATGGTAAACTACTAATATTACATTCATTATGGTAAACTACTAATATTATATATTCATTATGACAAACTAGTAATATTACATATTCATTATGGTAAACTACTAATATTACAGTCATTATGGTAAACTACTAATATTACATATTCATTATGGTAAACTACTAATATTACATATTCATTATGGTAAACTACTAATATTACATATTCATTATGGCAAACGTACTAAATGGACAGCGCGTACTATCTTGCACAGTTGAAAGACGCAAACCTCAGTGCGCTGTGTTAGTAGATCAGCTTGCACATTTTTTGCGGATGATGTCAAGTTTGCACACGTTTCTACACACGCAAACCTTTAGTAAATCAGGCCGTAAGGGTTAGCATTTCTGACCACCAAAACATACAATTTGTTTTCAAAAATGCTATAAAATGTGGACGTAATTGATGCAAGAGATCTAAAGCAAGACTATGTTACTTTTAGATAAGAAAATATCACAGTCTTTTACTTACAAATGAAACATTTCATTTCTAATTAATAAAACACTCTTGCTCAATACAACACACTGCCACAACCTTACTTTAGAACTTTAGATATTGGTTTCCAACTGCCGAGTCAGTTTGCTGACTTTTGTTTCTTTTCTACTTGTGTTACCATTGAACATTTGACTTAAATGATAGAAGAGTAAAGAAGTAAACACACTGCATTGTCATCACCAGGAAATGTTCCTGCTCAGGTCGCCTTTCAAGCTATTTTGCCACTAGTGGCCACAGTGGCTACTGTTCTCTAAAAGCTGCATTGTCTCACTTAAAGTCTATTGGGAGCTAAAGCCCTGATAGTGTCTCCTGGTTTTATGGATGACGATAAGAGGCTGTTCAACTAGTTTAGTGGTAGATGGTTTTCTTTCATTGGCCTGCAATTAACCATCCATAATCTAATAAATGAGTATCTACTACAGCACTTTCCATTATAATTTGACTACTTTGTGATTTTAACACAAAAAATTAAAAATTACAACAGTTCATTTGTAATAACTTCAGCTCCCAGCATGGCAGTGTGCATAATGGATCATTTCATCTCTTAGTTTCTCTCTTATCCATGATACTCCATAATAGACTCACTTCCAGCTTTAATCTTTGGTTAAAGGCAGCTAAACACAGTAATATTAAATAAATAATTGTTTTATATTCACATTTTTTCCATAAGTTTACCATCCTTATCTAGACATATGGAGTGAATCCCCCTACATACTTTTAGAAAAGAAAAACAAGAAAAACAACAGAATACGTTGCAATATCAGTCGCCCAAAAACGACATACACCCACATTTGAGTGACAGATGCCATCTAGTGGCCGTAGTGATTCTGACCTGGAGCAGCGGTGCAGTTCAGATGACGTATAGTATATACCGTATCCACATATACTCCTGATCGAGTAACCTAAGAGTGGACTTTGCCACAGGAGATCGTTGTTAATTTCCTGTTTCCGACCTACAGTACGAGAAATTACAGTTTACAAAAAAATGTAACCACAATCTTCCCCTAACTATTACTGCCATTATTATTGTAGCCATGACAACAAAGGACGTCTCACTTTAAGGAAGTAGTAACTTTAACCCACACCATGTTTCTTTAGCCTTAACACAGTGATCATTAAACCCAAACCATGATCTTTCCCTAAACCTAATCAAGTATTTTTTTGTGCCTAAACCTAACCAGACCTTAAAACATTGTTATTTTCTAACAGTGATTTGTAATGTTTTTGGAAAGCCCAGATAGATGATAATGATGAGATTTTCTCTCAGTGTAATTTCTCTTCTCTGTTGTCTTTGGAATTAAGATGAGCAAACCTTTAGAAACTGATCAGAATATTCTACAACATACACATAACTACTCTCATATTTTATTGACAATTGTGTACATATGACATGCATCACACTATATCACAACATAACCACATGACTTGATGTTGTTGAAACTAATAAGACTGAGGGTAGTGGGACTAATTTCTCTCTGAGGCAAGGTGAAAGATGGAATATAATAGCATTAACATTCTACAGGTAAAGTATTACTATAATAGACTACTACTATCTACTATCTGTTCTGTGTCTTCCACAGAACAAGGTCCTCCCAGTGTACCAGCCTGTATTAAACAATGTATCAGTGTGTGAGTTGATAATCTACCTGTATTCTAGCGTCACCAAGAAACCCTCTTTTACATTCAGTGTGTAAAATGCCTCAGATGCTGATAAAATCATGCTATTACCCTGCAGTCAACTGACTTTTCAACCCCCCCTACCACCACCCGCTTGCTCAAAATCATCTCAGAATCATAAGGGTTTTCATTACTATTTCATACACGTATGAAGAACACAATACAGTCTGCACTTTCAAAGACTACAATATAACAAAGCTGAAATCGAAGCAAAATTGTCCCCTGCTTATTTCAAAGAGGCAAATATCACATATTAATAGATCTTCATGCTGCGTTGCTGTGTTTTGCACTGGCACAATAAATGCCAGTCTTCTTTTGAAGAGAAGAGACATCGACAGGATTGCCCGGTGAGGTGTTTAATGTTTTATTCTTCTACTTGCTGGCCCTCTTCTGTCTGTCTAGTTTTCCAGCTTGCACAAAGCAGCCAAACCTATAATGATATCAACACACAATGTACTGTTTTTTTTAAAGCCAGTTGAGAAGGATTATGTTAGGATTTCCTGGTAATAAAGCGTTGCAGACTCTCAAGTGAGATGGTTGATCATTTGGCTGGACCCATGAGGAATGTCTCTCAATGAGGATTATATTGTTGTTTTTTTAAGTGTACACTGCTTATTATTTCTCCATATATGAACGCCTGCTTTCCATTGTTTTGATAATCTCTGGAGAGGTGTTCAGTATATGAAGGAAATAATCTTTAGCACTTGAAGATAAGTATTGAAAGACCACTACCACTGACCTAATCAGAAGTCATTTTGGTGACTTAAGGTCTTACCACTAGAGCCTGACCGATATATCAGTCAGCTGATATTATTGGCCGATATTGACCTTTCACAGATATCAGTGAATATATTGTCAGATATGTGCTGAAGTATATATATATGCAGGATTTTATGTATATTTGACCCTTTTTCTTAATTTAAGTTTAATTTATGCATATGCTGTTGTTTGTTCCGTAGGTTTTTTTTCCCCATAGTTTACAGTTTTAGCACACTGATGTTATTTTATCAATAAAGTTTATTGTTAAACTGTAAAATATCCTACCTTCATTACATTTGAGGGATCATTAAAATGTGTGTTTATTTATATATTCTAGGTAGGTAGAAATAAGGTTGAGGAGAGCAGTGAACCAAAACAGAGAGTTTGCGACTCAGAAAACCAAAACAGCTAGCTAAAAGAGGCTAAAAGTCAGATGCTAATTTTGTGTGGATTTGTCACTACAACTGACCCATTGCAAACTATAATCATTCGACTTATTCTAAAAATATTGGTTAATGCATCTTTAAACTTTTTCACATTTGATAACTTTGAACATATATTAATGGTTATCCTACTTTAACCAAGTTACACTGTGGTGAAAATAAAACCCTGTTTCCTATGTTATGTGTCTGAACTTTGTTAAAGTTGGTAAATTATTCATCAACAGCTGAAGTTCTTCAATGGGGCTAAATCTGTATAAGTTACATGCATGGGATGTTGCGTATTATGAATCACTCTTTTAAATCCGAATATCACTTGAAGGACTCGTTGTACTCGGGGTACATTAAAAAAAAAAAAAGTTCAATTATTGTGGAGTTAGAGCGATTCAAAAAGGTTCCCTAGCCTCGAACGTGGAGCTTCTGTCCTCTCTACCCCCCCCCCCCCCCCCTCCTCCCCCCGTCTGCATATGTCACCTGTAACATTAATTTGAATAATAACTGAATGGCCTCTCTTCACTGCTACCTTCGCCTCTATTGCCCTCGTGGCCTCTGAGGGGTGTGAAAGGTCACCTCATTTGCTTCCCCCATTGTTCCTGACGCGTCTGTGGGCGCTCTGAACTCTTTCAGCCTGGACAGATGCTGAGTGTCAACACTGTGAGCAGTCAACATGGGATTTTCTACAAGCTTACAGGCACACTAGAAACCAGGACTTAACCTCTTTGATAGAAAAAAACAAAACATTATGTCATGGTGTGAAATAGGATAACTGGATATTTTTTTCTTTAAATTGCAGGTTATTCATAATGATAAGGAAAGGTACGTAGGTTGCACTCTGTAATCCTCTTTCTCTCTGGCTCTGGTTAAGTGATTTAGTTCCCATCCGCTGCCTGCTTGCTTGATGACTGCACTTTGCCGGAGTTTGGCCGAAACACCCATCTGAAAGTCTACAAATGCAAAATTGAAATAACAGCCTTGTTGCGCCGCAATAATTCTGCTGTGACAGATCAACGGGAACATTTCAACCATTCCTCTTCCTCCAGCTCAGTGCCTGCGACTCATTAGGCCCATACATAAATAAAGCTCTTGCTGAAAAGTTTGGGAGAAACAGCATCATGTTCTTATGTAGAATACAGACATCAACTCTCTCTCCCTGGATCCCCAACACCATTTCTTTCTTTTTTTTTCTTTTTCCTTTTTTTTTACCCCCTCTTTTTGTTTGGGATTTCTTGTGAAGTTGGCACACTTCAAAGCCGTCAGATTGACAGCGTGGCAGACTGAAAGATCCTATTCATCTACCTGCTGGAATTATGCAGACATCTCTCTTGAGCACCACTTCAGAACCTCGCTCTCTTTACTTTAAATATCTGGCCTCTGCATGACACCCTGCAATATGTTGGAGGAAAAAAAAAAAGTCTGTGAAGGAAAGAAAGAAACTTGAAAAAAGGAGCTAGTTTAACACAATACAATCGCACATCAGTTAAACATCCTAGATGCTGTTAAATGAAGTGACACCAGTGAGATGTTGGAGAAGAAGCTCTTAAGGGGGAGGGGGGGGGCTTCCCTGGGCAGAGGGATAAATCTGTAGCAGTATATGATGATAACATAAACCAGACTGCCACAAAAATGACGAATAAGACCCCGCACATATGCACGGCTAATGAATTTTCTGCCTCATTTTGTCCCCTGTCAGTCTCACATTCTTTGGGGCGCGCTCCCAGGTGTCTCCTCCCGTGTTCGGACGAGGAGTCGGGAGTCGGGAGTCGTCCCTCGCCGACGGAGCATGTGCAGAGCCGCGCCTCAGCCCTGACCTCTCTCAACCGCCACCAGGCTTCCCACTCTGGAGACTGCTGCACTGCTCCAGTTATGTCATCCATCATGGATGTCATAATCCTATCTGTGCTAATATTACAAACAAAGCCGGGCTGCCGGGGTAGTTTATCTAATACAGAGGAACAGTGTGGTGTCATGGTGCACACTGCAGTGTCTCTCTGGTGAAGTGTGGATAATAGTTGTAAGATTTAATACTTAAAAAAAGAGAGGTGTTGTTTTATTTCAACATATGCTCATGGGCATTAATTCTTAACTTAATATATGCACGAATATCCACAAATTTGTACCTGGCTGAGACATGAAATAGCAACCTTGTGACATTTCTGTAGGTGTAGAACTTGTAGAACAGCTATTTACATTTGAATGCAAGTTTTAACATTCTGAGGTGCAACATTAACAACCTTTTTTTAACAAGATTGCACGATTTATCTGCTTCAAAACAAGACTAGAGGTCAACAAAACAATCCCAAAATCAGCGTCCTCCCACTCGTCAGCTTCGGAACTCTTGACCGCATCGTGAAGTTTTCATTAGCAGATGGAGTTTGTTTGTTTGCTGATGATGTTAAAAAGCTTAGAGGCAAAGAAAAGGAGACAACGCTGTAGCCTCTGAGACTGAGAAGAAACTAGGACTCTGCTCAGTTTCCACTTGCTCATTTGGTCCAAAGCTTTCTGACTTCATCAGAAGATCAAGTTGTTTTATTTTCCACTTATCAGAACCCAAAGATCATAATCATACAGGATGAGCAGGAAGACAGTGCTATAGTGGGATTGAGGATGGACAGATTTAACATTGTCTCTTCTGTCGTGACCAGCGGCTGAAATTGTTTCAAGAGATGCCACAGGAGGAAATAATGTGGATATGTGATGAGTGTTTGCTGATTGGATGAGGATTTTTTTTAGGCAGAATCTATCTGTAAGGGTTGGGACAAACACATGAGCACTTTCTGTAGTTATTCCATTCTATAGTTGTTCCATTTAGCTAGGAAGTTGGAAGTCAGAGCTGGGAATGACGTCACACCCAAATTTGAAGTGTTCCCATTTAGAAGCCAGGAAACCAGTTCTAGCCACTGATAACAATACCAGTTAATAAAAACACATTTTGCTGTATTTTGCACATACAAACAGTATAGCAACATCTTGGAGGTTGGAGCTGGTGAGGTTCTTGCAACTTTCTGAGTCAGAAATCCGACTTCAGGGGGGGGGGGGGCGATTCCAGATATTTCCAACTGAGAACTCAGAAATTCCGACTTCCGAGCACAACTAGAACGCACTATTAATGTCTATTAATTAAAGGTGCCACCTGTGTAAGTGCAATTTTCACTGTCCTTTTAGCTCTGTTATGGTCCTCACTAACTCATACTCTACATTCTCCATCATGTTTACCAGTTGGTTGAACCATTTTCACTGTAAACTGTTGTCTGCTCTTACTGGAAATGAGTTCAATAAGATAGAAACAAACAATTGTGAGCAGTAAAACCTACATTTGTATCACTATGAGACACTTTTAATATTACACATTGTCATGATTGATTAGTGCAGTTTAAAATACTTAAAACACTTAAATATATTAGGCAAAACTAACTCAATTATTACTAATAACTAAATCATTTCATAACTATTCTACCCAACAACTTTAAACTCAGGCCTCCTATCTGTCCAACATCATAGTTACAGTTTGTCTAATCTACAGAGGTTCAGTGATATGGAATGCTTTTGAATGTAGCACCTGCAAATTTTAAGAAAGCTGTAAAAGGTTTGTTTCTAGCTTTATAGCTGCAATGTTATCCTAATGGATTATCTTTGTTTATCTTTAACTACCCACTACTCTCTTTTGACCTTCCTTTTAATAATCTTAGTTTTCTCTTAGATTAATGTAACCCCTCACACCGGAGATTACCTTGATGAACCCCTTTAAGGGTTTTTTTTGCACTTCTCCATCACTGTGTTGCTTATATGTATATAATCTGTATTATTTGTATATGTGTCTACTAATAAAAATCTAAAAGTCTGTTCACTTCCTTTTAAATCACTGTCTTTATTTTGGGTTCTATCTTAAAGTAGCCATTATTTTAACCAAGGCAGCATTAGCCAAACATTAATAAGGTTACATTTTTAAATTAACGTTAAATGAAAAACATGATTATAGGAGTGACTTTGCTTATCCTGGATTTCATGAATTGGTGGAGAAATGAAAGTATGCTATAACACAGTAAAGTCATTTTAAAAATATTTTCTTTTAATAACAAAAATAACATTCCAGCTTGAACAAACAGTGACGGAGTTGACGAGCAGACCGTCAATATGTGACTCATTTAAAAAAATAAGTGACAGCATGCTATCACGTTTCCTCCTCCAGTCTGAACTGGGATCAGTCCCACTGGCTCAGGCTTTGTCTGGCTTGCCTGCTGAACAATGCACATTTATCACAATGTGCTCCCAATTATTAGCATGTGGATCTTGTTAGAGATTTTATGTAAAACTCATCCCCTTAACTATTGTCTAATGACGAGCGTCCCGGTTTGATGACAATTACATTCAGTCAAGTTGAAAAAAGAAGTTTTGTGCAATGAGATCTAAGATTAGGACCATCCAGCGTAGATGCAATCAATATGTTGTGACGAATGCTGCTTTGTAGTATAAGCTGGGATGGCTGCAGCAATTACGACAGCGTGATTACGAGACTAATTGGACATAACAGAGTAATTGTGAGTTAAACCAGCACAGCCGCAGTGGTATGAGGAACATCCGCTGAGCGCAGCCAGGATGAGTGTGCTGCTGTTACTGCTGAGCTGGCTCTACCCTAAACAGCTTGTAATGATGTTGGAGGTAGAGGCAGCGTTCGCATCTCAGGCCCCTCAGCGACCTGACGCACCCACGCACCCGCTTTTAAAAGGACGCACAACAGCTGTTCCGGAGACAGATGAACGGTGAGGCGGAGGAGCCCGTCTGACCGTTTACCTCCAACATCATCCATCATCTCTGACAGCTTTCGATCATTGCTCATTTTAATAAAACCTTCCCATCAATATTGCGGGCCAGGCTATTCCCCTGTGAGATGCTCTCCGTGCTGTTTTTTCTGTGGAGATGTGGAGATGAACAAAGAGATTCTTACATCACATAGCCCCCATTTTAAATGACTTATTAGTATTATTTTTATGCTGATGTTTCAGGCACAAGGCTCTTCCTCAGACTTCTGATACATACAGAGAGTCGCCAGCTTAAACACTCATACTCCGTAATGCAAACACACGTAACATACACACCTGTTGCGGTTTCATAACAGCAGAAAAAAGTCGGCACTCACTGCAGCTTCCAATGCAGATATCATTTAATAGGATATCACCAGTGATGTTTCCAGCTTTATGCTCTTCTTCAGACTACAGACAGAAGATAATACAAACCATAATAGTATTACTATAAGAAAAAAAGACCATAACAGTAATACTATAAAATAAAGATCATAATAGGGTCAGTAACAAATAAGGGTAATGAGCAATTCAAAAATATGTTTAAAAAAAAAAAGATTTAAAAGCAGCATCAGGCTTTGTTTGCCTAAAGTAAGACTGAATTCTCCTGAAAATGTCAAATGGTGTAACCACAAAAGAATGATACATATTACACATTTCATCCACCTACAGTGTATTTAAGTGGATTTATACTAATAATTACTCCATTTTTTAAAATGTAAATGTTTCCTGATCTCCATGATTCCCCAGATTAAATGTAATATTTAGAACAATTGTATTCCATTACCTTTATTTAATATAAAAGTTATAATGTAATATCATGTCAAACTAGTTGATATGGTGTTTTTTTTATGGTTACACCACTTAGACATTTTTGCCATAATCCTCTAATATATTCTCTCACAATGGATTAAAAGCAGAAATGTTATGCTGGGTCCACAAAAAAAGAATGTGTGCAAGTTATTCATACATTTATTTTCACATTTGAACCCCTTTAAATTTGACTAAACCACATGGACACAAAAAAACTCTTGACCCAATAGTAGTGCTAAAGAGAACCATATGTAAAGAACAAAAATAGACAAATATTATGAATTAATAATGTTTATATTTACAAAAGATCCTCAGTCATATAGATGGGACCTCAAGAGCACAATAGCAGGACATCAGGCCATATAGCTGTCAAAATATCAATATGGCTAGATTTTAAAAACAGAGGTGCCTCTATATTCTAAAATGAATATATCCATCATTTAAATGTTTAAGAACCAAATACATATAAATCCACATAATAAACAGATCCATAGCATGGAAGAGAGCACCATGTCATAAATGAAAAAGATGATGTGGGTGGGAGCACAATCTGTTTCGCACCTCGGTAAGATAACAGTTATATCACAACCTGGTGTGCTGGTCTAATGTGAAAATCTTCATTTAGACCTATAGCTGTGAGAGTGTCCATTGTGAACATCCAAAATAGTTCTCTCCTCAGGAGTAAAGCTTTCTTACTCTGGGTGTGAGTGTCTACTACACTACTTTTCATGCCGTTTGCTATTAACAGAGTTGCAGCAAACCTTTCATTTCATATTTTATGTAGACACAGATTTTTATAAATAAGCAGCATCTTTACAAAAGGTGCAAAAAATCTTTCTTTTTTACATATGGACGGTGTTACATTTTCCTGTCAGAATAATAGATACTTTCATAAATAGGCAGAGGTGCCCTTTAAGTCCTTTGTTAGAGTACAAATTATTGGGAGTACATGAGTTGTGTGTATTTTTCTTCATGTACTTTAAAAAAAATATACATGTCACTTATATTTAAATCTATGTATATTACAAGAAGCTGTGTGTACTGTATATAAAATGTATTTACCAGAAGTCTGAGGAAGAGCCATGAGCTTGAAAGGTCACAGCAGTAAATAATTAATAAAAGTCCTTTATACAGAGCTATATCTCTGTTCATCCTACTGGTTGTTAGTATGTGGGAGTCTTTATTTATTGTTTCTTTGTGTAAGCGCATGTAGCCCATAAATCTAACCTCTCTCTGGCCAATGACCTCATACATAGTAGATATAGACATGAGCGTTTTTTATGTAAATAAATATAGTTTACAATGAAAACTCTCTGTTAAAGTCCTGAAATACCTGTGAAACTAAAAATATGGGGTCAAAAGATTAACATGGTTTTTATTCAGTTACCATTAAAAATATGCCAGTGATAGAAGATGATGCAGTTGTAATATAAAATATGCCTTTGTAGATATAATCAATATAATAGCTATAATTACTACAAATACTCTACATCAATAAACACACAGTATATCCTATCTTATTACTACATTATAAACCATTTATTGGATGTTTCATGTCATAGAAAGACTTAATTATATTTTCTTATGAGTCTTATCATGGTAAGCTGGTTCAAAACATCTCTACACTGCAGGGAATTAAATTAGTCAAAGGTTATTCATAACATTAGTAAGTATTGAGTCATAAATACTAAAATTGGCCTATTAAATACATTTTTTTAAATTGTAGCCTGTAATCAGTTTCCTCTTGGGATTTTATTCATCTCCTGTGAGAGGAGGCAATAACAAACAACCCCAAAAAAACCCAAAACTGGTTGACTTTTGGTCTGATGGTTGATGGGGGTCACCAAAAATCATTTTGAAACTTCCTCTGGGGACGATGAATATTTATAGTAAATGTCACAACAATCTGCCTGTTCAGTGTAGAGATGTCTCTATGCCAAAAAAATCAAAACTCACAGAGCTTCTAAAACAAAGATGCTTTATTTTGTTGATGAAGAAATGAATGAATTGAATCTATCTTTTTTATTCTGTTTATTTTCTTGACTGTTTTCCTCTTCATAACCTACTTTTTAATGTGTGATTTACCTCTATTATTTTATTATTTTATTATTTTTTATCTTTATTTTCCTTTTAATACCCCGCCTTTACTCGCTTTATTTTATAGTGACTTTATTTTATTTTATTATTTATTTATTATGTTCTGAATCTATTATTATCTTTTATTTGGCTATTCTGAATTTTGATCCTAACTCTGGTTTTTCTTCATTATGGATTCATGAGAGTTATGACAGCGTTTCCTGTGTTCCTGTTTTTAAGGAGTCATTATTTATAACATTGTCGTTTATTGTTTGTGCGTGGATCGGAGTGGTGTGTGAGGAATGTGTGTTTGTATTGAGGGTGTGGGTGGGGGGGCTATGTATGAAAAGTGCTATAGTCTGATTGATTGATTGATTGATTGATTCAGTAGTGACCATAAACCTGTTTGGTGAACTTCATATTCCAAGCTTTCAGAAACACTTGCCATTATTTTCTGAGATTCCTTGTTGTGCATACAAGTGTTGCTCAAGTGGAAATTTTAACCTTATTTCTGCACTAGTTGAAAGGTCAGGGGTCACCAAAAATCATTAATCATCCTCTCTGGAGACCATGAATATTTATAACATATTTCATACCAATCTGACAGCTAACTGTCAAAATATTTTGCTTTGGAACCAATTGTTAGACACATGGATGAATGGATGGATGGAAATGACATCGCTCTTAGCCGGGCCAAAAGGTGGGGCGGTTAATGGGTGAAGGATGTCTTCAGTGTGGAACTAAAGGAGAAAACAACATCCTCTGTAAGGCTTCATTCCAGTTTCCACAGAGGAGGGAAAATACATCAAAACAGACACTTTCAAATACTGTACACAGGATTTGCCAATATCTCAAAGACATTCTTCCAAAGAAAGTGAATATTCCCCAAAAGGAAGACAAAAATCTTCGTATCTCGCCCTACAGCGAGGAAGACAGCTTCATGCACGTTTGATTTCAGAAAATAAAGTTATTTTAAATGTTGGAAAAACAAATAAAAGAAGCTCCTCTGCTGCTAGTTCAAAAAAAAAAAGAAGAAGAAGCGAAATACTATATCTGTACATCTTATACTGTGTAAAGAAACATTTTCCAGTCACTTGGATGAGGTGTAAGATGTTAATGTTATGTGAATGTGAATGTTCCATGCTGTTGTGTAGCCCTCAGGAAAGCTGGAGCGCGTAAAAAAATAAAAATCCTCTGGCTTTTTACGAGTGGTTCATGGCAGATCGGGATGCAATCTTGTCACTTTGAGTTGTGTGCAGATATAGGTCTGGAGCAGATTATGTAAGCGTTAGTTGTGAAAGGGGGTCTGTGATGCGTCTGCTTGATGTGAATGTGACTAGAATGAAGCATTGTTGGAGCGCCTGTGCAGAACTTCTAAAAGTAGAGCGTTCCACAGATGTAATCTCCTTTGCCCCGGATGAAAGGCGTAGTCATAACGGACCATCTCCTGCTTATGAGGCTTCTATGGAGCAGGTCTGTAGCTTACAAGGAGATTACAATGGATTTACTACTGATCTCACACACTCCTTTTTGCAACACCACATCCCCCTCCCCAAAAAACCTTCACCTCCCAAAAGTCTCACTCCATGTGTCCTGCGGCCAATTGTCACCGGCTTTGTTACATAGGTGTGTGAAGAGATCCAAAAGCTTTAAGCCGAAGTGGAAAAAGTTGCTCGGCGGTCAATAACGAGGGAGCTTGGAATCTTTTACGTCCCACCCGACAACACAGAGCTGCCAAAGAGCAATTCTCGCCCCCCCCCCCCCCCCCCCCCCCCCCAGTCATAAGGATGAGGTCACACTGGGGAATCGTTCAAATCCCGCTCTGCTCCGCTGATGAAAAACCCCGCCGTCTCTCCTCCGAAATGCAATATAGGTCAGTCCTGCTAGGATCTGTATTCAGCACATACAGAGAGAAAGAAGGCGAGGTAAAGGAGTGGGGGAGTAGGGGGGTGTTGGGGGGTTGCCAGTGAATAATTAATGCATCCGGATAGTTGGGTGAAATAACTCGATGTTTGTGTTTCTAAATCAACGGGGATGAGCAACATCTAGCTGTGCTCGAAGCCTTAGCCTCAAAGGGCACGTATCAAGGGACGGAGGGGTAAGTTGCAAGTGATTAGTCATGTTCATTGCTACAGACATCACCAATCTCCCATAAGGAGGAACTACAAAGAGGAAGAGGTAGAAGGAAGAGCTTCATCACGCTGCTTTGCCGTGTTCAGGTGAATTCATCATGACAATGAATTTGCTTATCTGGCAGCAAAATTTTCTCCAAAAAAAAAAAAAAAAGTCACAAATGGCTTATTTGTAGTCAAGGTACAGTATATGTTACAGGTAATGTAACACAAACCTGATCACGCTGCCAAGGAAACACATTCATATTGAATATATTTGCAAAATGTTCACTCTCAGTGTATTTCATTTGTTTCCCTACAATAACTGCTCCTGGCAACTATCAACGTTTTTATGTCTCCATCAGCTTCTAAAAGGCCGTCCACACTAAGAATGAGAACTATAACTATAACTATAAAAATAAAGATGTGAGCATCCACACTAATGAACTATAACGTCCTGTAAACAGCTGCTGGTTCCAGCTGTGTCTGCAGCTAATGAAAATAGATACTGATGAGTTGTTACTGCTGTGTGTTATACAGAGAAATAAAAAGAAGAGCAGAAGGTTTCACGGGCGGATGCTGATTCAGTGTGTTGATCGGAAGTGTTTCGGGACACTAGTTGCTGTGATGTTTCAGTATTTACAGACCAGACTGAGCCGACCCACAAGCAGCACATGTTGAAGGATGATGTGTAAAAGTGCACCGCTGTGGCAGTAACACAGCGTGAGCATAGATCTGAAGCCTAAAAGATCTGCTAACGTTGATGTTTTTTAACATTATAATAGAGAACAAAGTTTCAGCATCTTTGTATAATAAAGAGAGACAAACCTAGAAAGAAATCAGTGATTTAATAATTAAGATGATATATGCATGTTTTAAAGTTTGACTCTAAATATCAGGCTGGATGCAGATTTTGTCGTGCTGTGTGGTTCATAGGAAGGATTTTGATTGGCTGTACACACATAGACACACACACACACACACACACACACACACACACACACACACACACACACACACACACACACACACACACACACACACACACACATAGCCCTGACTAAAAAGTTTAGTGGAGTGTTAAAACCTTTGTATTATTTGGTGTTTTTACTTTTTATTGTTGCTCATTTAATCATGAATGTTTGTTATCAGAAGAAAAGTCAAGTCAGCAGAATAAAAAGTCATTTCCATGTTATAACTTTACTTAAACGTACAATAACTGATGTGGAGCCATAACTAATTTTGGGGCAGCAAAAAGTAAACAGGACAATATGTCATCACCTTTAAAATCAATATGGTGAACTTAGCATACAGCATCCTGCTTACACACCCAGCAGATGTGGATCAACATTAGTGTTCATTTGAAATTGAATTGGCCTCCTGCAAATCCAGGGGGAGTCCACATATCCACTGTGTAGTAACTGTAGAGCTGGGTGAGCATTCTCTGTGGGTTCACTATTACAGGAAACAACTTTCACATTACACATAGTTATTTGATCAATTGTATTGATTACAGATGCTTTAATGCTTTAACATGTGGGACGCAGGCTACAAACCCTGGTCTCTGTAGTGAAATGTGCAAGTTTTTTTTAACATCAGCTGAACTGACCTTCCCCTCAGGGAATTTGTCACACTCCTGGATTGGAAAAAAATGTGACTATTCATAGGTCACTTTAGTGCTGACATGTCGAATTTGACTGCAAGCTACATTATAGGGTGAGATTTTCTAAAGATTGTAATGGGCTAGATTGGATCATTGCACATTGGACAGTTTGATAATATCTGATAAAAGTGACTTGTACATTTTATAATAACTCTGGTCTGAAAAAACACCACAAAGTTATTTTTTGTAGTGTGTTTGTTGCTGGTTTTGATATTTGATATTTACTGATAATTCTTTTTTTTTTCTTATATTCTTTCTTGGTCACATTTAGTTATTTTTTTAATATTTTCTATATATAGTATTCTCTTATCTTTTAGCTGTTTTTACACCTGATCACATTTCCACCAACACCACCAAATGTCTGTCAGAGAGAAACATGACAAAGTTGTCTTGAATTTCTCTCCCTGTGATGAAAACAAATTTGGGCAAATTCTTATGTCCCTATGAACATGATTATATTACCAGTTCAGTCTTCAGTTGTTGCAGTGAACAGTGTCTAGAAGCTCCTGTGAATGAACTGTACTTACATAATGCTTTTCTAGTCTTTTTGACCACTCAAACCGCTCATACACTACATGTCACATTCACCCATTCACTCACGGTTGGCGCAGCCATCGGGAGCAATTGGGGGTTAAGTATCTTGCCCAAGGACAATTAAATACACTGACAATGCAGACTTGGAGGAGCCGGGAATTGAACCGCCGATCTTCCGATTAATAGCCGACCCGCTCTAACTCCTGAGCCACAGCCGCCTGTCTGAAACCTGCTTTAAAACCAGAGGGTAAAAATAATTCAACTAACAAAACCATTTCAATATTTCAAATGGCTTCTTAATGTAGTTGGTTGGAGTGTTATTTTACAGAGACAAATGTCTTTAATTGCTGTATTCCATTTAGTGGTTAACTGATTGAGAATAACTGTGGTACACCCCCACTGTCTGCTCCTCTGGAGTCTTTGTTTTCTCTTCTTAGACCATTTCACTTTTCACTCCTTTGATCTAATATAGCGTAATTAGCTTGTTTCATTTGTTAAGAGAATGTGATCCTCTGTTTCATTACTCTATTACAAGAGTATCTGATGTGTGTGATGTGTCAGAGCATTTTATCAGGGTTCATAGCGCCACTCTTTCAAGCTTGTAAAGACTTCATTCAACAATTATGTACAGACGATTTTTTTTTTTTTTTTTTTGTCTCGCACAAAGCTTCTGGAAGGATTCAGGCACTTGTTTTGTTCCATGTTAACTTATTTTATATATTTGGCACGTTCTACAAATAGCCCTTATGACAAATTCGTTCAGCTTGCTGAGGTCTTGTCTACATCAAATGAAACGGGGAGGGTTGCCGGTGCGATGTTAACTGAGGATGAAGACATCAAACGGGAATAAAGATAGAATGAACCACAGCACCCGGAGGACCCTCTCTATTACAGAATAAATGAAGCCTAGGAAATATTGGATTTCTTTAAAAAATGTTGACTTGAGAAGAGGAGCGAGTCATTACTTTCATTTTTCAAATGGAACATGCATACAAATCATACCCTTGAATGTCTGCAAATGAACGTTTCACCCAGTTTGTTCTTTTCTTTTTTTATACTGTGATAACTGCTGTTACTGCGACATGATATCTATCTGGTCAGTGGTGATAATATGTAATACAGGGATTCATTCCACTGTTATTTTTATAACCTTTGCCTACGACACTCCCAGCATACAAATTTCCTCAAAGCTGCTTCTGAGGCCTCTGATGCTCCCACTCAACTGTTCGATACGGCCGCTCCTTTGAAATGCGGCCCTCAGCTTCATCCCTTTGATAACCCACGAACTCCAAAGAGGTTGCCAACAGTTTCAGCACTTTCCCTCTTAATTATTATGCCTGCTATCAAAGAAGGAAGGATGATTTTGGGTGCGGGATTTATTGATAAAAATCACCATAATTTAACATAATACAGCTCCGATTTTCATGTCTGTCAAGCAGAGGAGAGGAACTGAAAAGCTCCCCACGTTCACTACTGCACACTAATTAAAAACAGGATGTGTTGCTGTGTAATACTATCTGTAAACACTGAAACTGGTGTATATAATGTGAAATACATTTCATATTAGATTAGATTGACTTCTCTTCACTCCTGCAACAGACTGAAGTTCATGCAATCACAAATTAACACCTTATTAGTTTAAAAAGTACCAATTCTTAAATACTACTGCTAAAATATATAATATATGATTATGTGCAGAGACAGAAAAATGACAATAATCCTCATGGAAGTGTAAAACATGAAGAACACTATCAACATCTGCAGGTATATGTCAGGAGATGATGTCCAAACACATCATAGTAATCACAGGTTAGAGCTGGATACACCAGTGCCTGGTAGCTACGGTGTTTATTACATTATTCCATTGCTTGATTCTATAGTTTGCTTCCTTTACTTTGAATTGTTAGAAGCCCTCAATAGCGGCTGCAATACTTATGATGGGAGCAAAGGAGCGAATCAGGTAACGTTATGATAGAGCGATAAAGTTCATGTAGGGAAATTGGGGTGGATGGATGAGTCCGCTAAACATCGACCTTTAAATCAAGAGGTCATGGTTCACCTCCTGTTTTCAACCAAGATTCAATAAAGTTTAAAAAAAATCCTTGATCATCCTTGTAAGGTTGGCTGAGTGGTTATGGCAAAAAACTGAGACAAAAGTCCAGTGTGCAGTCCAGGTGTATTTATATATCAGTGGAAACCAGCAATCCCATTTAATATGCAGCCTGGCAAAAAGTAAAAAAAAAAAAAAAAAAAAAAGAAGAAGAAAGAAAGAAAGAAAGAAAGAAAGAAAGAAAGAAAGAAAGAAAGAAAGAAAGAAAGAAAGAAAGAAAGAAAGAAAGAATATATTTACAATTGAATCATAAAACATACTCAAACACATTTTAGGCATGTGCTTCCTTCCATAGAATTATCTAAAATAACATTACATTAAAAAAACAGCCCTCCAACTCTACCATACTTCCCCTGGAACCCCCCTTTATAAGCTAATGGTACACTCCTGTATGGAACATGTTATTATTAGTTTGAATTAGTTTTGCTCATTAAACACTTGAACAAATACTACTTCCTGTATCTATTTATTCATGCTACACTACACTACAACACTGACACCTCCAAGCTCCAAGATCTAATTAATAATGGAAGTGGCTATGCAGTGTGTATGTGCAAGTATGCATCTTTACTTTATAGGGCACAGGCTAACCCTGTGACAGTCCTCTTATCCTATGTAGTGTATCATCGTGGATGACAACAACAACGTCGCAACAAAAACACTAATGTGTCAGAACCTTTTTACCTTTTCTCACCGAGAACGACAACTTCACCGACGTGTTTCATGATGATTATCAAGAGGAGCACAAAGCGCTCCTCCGTGCACAACTGTACACGAGCTGAAGCGAATGAGGAAATATGTCGGTACGGTTCATGCTGTGTTAGGTGGAACTGTGAAACAGATGAAAGGTTCGTGAAACTATGACATTGTTTGTTTGCATTCTTGTTCCTGGAAGTCAGTCCCTGGCAACGCCTTCCATTGACAAAAGATAGCAATGATTGGAGCTATGATTGGTTGGGTACCAACATGTAGTCTGCCGGGTCTCTCGGCCAAGTCACAGTAAGAATGCATGATAATGTCTGGCTCTATGACTGCCTAATTTAACTCAGTGAGCATCTTATCAGTAAAAAAACACATCATGTACTCTAAACCTGGTGTTAGCTGTCAGCTCTTCTGGGAAATGTATGTTATGTTTGATTAGGAAACTGAACTATAGAGATCCTGGACTAATCACACATTATACATTTTAAGTATAAAGGTCAATTAATGAAGCTTACTGACAGCTACAACTGCCTGCTGCAACCAAACACAAGAGAGTGTACTGTCTAGACATCTCTATTCATTAACTTCTCTTTCATGGTGCAACATCTCAATGAGATCACAGATTTCTTTTTAGATTCTTGCTGATGTTGTTGTCGCCATGTGTTTTAATGTTGACTCAGCCGATACGGATCATATAAAGCTTCAAATCGGGCGAGAACCGACAAAAACTCTCGAATAACGTTCTTACACGACACCAGTGGCAGTCGAGTTGCAGTTTGTATCTCGTTATTTATGTTTAACCTGGACTTCAGCAGCGTGAGAACCGTCAGCACGCTGAATTATTTATGCACAGCGCCGCTAACTACTGGCCTAAATTTTGAGTTTGCTTCCTATATGTGCGAGCGGAGGCGACGTCTGAATACTAATGTAACCGGAGTTCAGCGAGGACATGAAGTTTCTGCCTTCACTTTTTTTTATGTTAGCACCATAATGAGGCAACAAAATTCACTGTCATAGGAGCCGGCTTGAGAAGTTAAGGGTCACCATAAACAACAAAAGGCTAGGACTTTATGAGACCCAGGAGATAAATAGGAGCTGCAAAAAAAAGCATTCTTGTTAGAGAACATATGTTTTCGCCTTGCATCCCCCTGTGTAAAGGTCAAAGTGAGACAGAGTAATGGCTCTAGCATATTCATTGCTGAGCGTCTTCATCCAGGCAACCATCCATTAGCCGCAGATGAGCAAGGGGGACCCCCACATCATTTATGATGGGGAAATTATGTACTCAGTTGCTGCGAGGGGAAAAGCAGAGTTATGAGTTACAGTGTTATGACTTTCCAGGGTCTAATGAAGACATCACTTTACTGCTGAACTGCATAACTGTTGCTGTTGTGTACCATATTTAAGAACATTATTGAACATTCGGACACCATTTGAGAGCTCGGGCAACTATATTGCAAGTTTTATAGTCATATTGTCACCATTAGTGCAATCCTTTTCTTTATGTCCTCATTTCATGTATAAACTGTGCAACCTAAATGGATATTAATTATTTTATGATTCTTCTCATTGGCGTCCAATGAGCTGTAAGAACACTGACAGGTTTCTGGCACAGCTTACAGGTTTGCAGCGGAGAAGAAATTTAATTTCCTTTTTTCACAATAGGAAAAATAAGCTGGTTAATTAGAGAAGGAATCCAGCAGAAGCGAGGAGGGGGGTGTAGTAGATCATGATGCAAAAATGCACTGCTTTGTAATTTGTGGGTTTGAGTTGAGAACAAAGTGATTTAGTGGGGGAAAAGGGGGGAGGGAGGGCTCAGTGGTGGACCGGCTATTGGGAGTTTGGGGAGTTGGGTTCCATGTGGGCTTCTATACAAATTGGGCTCATGTAGCGAGAAAACAACCACAAAAAACACGAGTGGGAGAGAGAAGCCTGATACCCAGTGTGGTTCTGAGTTGCTGTCATCTCATCCACCATCTCCCTCCTGCAGCTCTGCCCACCTCCATCTTTTTAACGTCGTTTTAACACTTCACTAGAAATGGACTGTTGCTGAATAACAGAAGAAAAGAAAAAAATCATCAAGTTAGCTCTGAAAAGCTCAAAGAAAGAGGCTTCAGATTAATTAGCTGACAACAGCCAGAGAGACAGATCAAAGCAACAGAGAGGATTCAGGGTTCAGGAGTGAACCAAGCGAAAACACCAGTTCCACTCGGTGGGGGTGTATTGTTTATGTTAGACAATGAAATACAATCGAGGAAGTCCAGTTGGAGCTACACATTAATGCATTTAAAGGCTCATCAGAAGCCAGAACACCATACAGCAGTTTGTATTTGTTTACAATCCACAAGGAATGTGTGCTTGAATGTATGTGATTGGTCAACACAGTGCTAGATGGATGGCATCAGCATTACCCCTATATTCAAATCAACGAAAAGCAAATAAGAAGAAGAGCTAATGTTGGTCTGAACAGCCCAAGTCAGGGCTGAACTGGGACAAAAAAATCGGCCCTGGCTTTTTTGGACCCCCCACAATCGGTTGGATACCACCCACCAGAACACCATCCTTGTGGTCCCATTAAATATGTGTATTGTACTATTCCCCAAACCACTACAAAGTTCAGCAGCAAGCAGTGTGGACAAGGAGATCAGTGCAAATGGGCCAATGTTTGACTCTAGTGTCTGCTCCACTGCTAACTCAACAACCTGGCTAGACTACATAATGACATATGGATAGAGGGAGAGATGCTTGGGTTGGGTATTGACAGATTCCAAAATTGTTGGAATTTGCTTTACTTTGTTGCAATGTTGTGTATTGTTTTATGCATTATGTGAAAAATCCTAATAAACTAAACGAAACTATTCTGAACCAAAGAAGTGCAAAAAGCGGTCCAATTTAAACATTAATGATGAAATAGTTGTTTATTCAATTAATACATGCAGCTGTTGTTCACATGCCCACAATGTGAATGTGCATGCTATCTGGACAGCAGCACCAAACATAGGTGGAGAAAGGTCTAGAAAAGGCTACATGTAGGGTAGGGTTACCCCACAGAGAGTAATAACAGTCCATACCATATATATCACAATTGTTGATCATCTATACAAACTATTTTCCCCTGTATTGGGCTTATATATAAGCAGGTATACCTTTTATCATAGTAGAGCTATAAATGTAAGCTATTAAACAGCCTGTTCATGCAGCAGTAAGGAACTATGTGAGGCTACGAAACAATGTCAAATAGTGTAGCAGAAGCTATTTGGCATTGACCGACTGAGAGAGCATCCCAGTAAGAGATCACACCAGCATAGTGCCATTATAGAAAATGAACCAATGGGCTGCTGCCCCAGCTTTAGGGGCCAAATTTGATATTAAAAAAAAACTAAATAAACTAAATCGGCCCCAAATTGTGTTGTCCCATGGGGAAAAAACCCTTTATACCACATTTATATCAGTCCAGTAGAAGACAACAGGGATACAAATGAACTAGTTTTAGTTAGCAGGACTTACTGTTAGTAATCTGTTCACTGCTCTGGTTTAATCAGAAATTATAATATGCTCATTAACCAACATACTCATATTGAACTTTGTTACACAGGGAGTCAGTGGAGGAAGAACAGACACTAAAATGAATTATATTGAGGGCGAGTTTACTGCTGTGTTGTTTGAATTCTAATCTCGCACTAATACTTGTAGTTAGTAGAGAGTGGAGCTGGGAAAATACCTAATATGATACAAAATTTTTTTGCTTCACAAACTGCAGTTAAATCATCAGAGAATGTGTAATTGACAATTGTAACATTACGCTCTTATCTAAATATGTTTTCTATAAAACATGTGATAGTGTGATATGGTGAGTTTGGGTGTTGGTGTTTATCCAGGCAGGGTTTGGTCATTTAGACTTTTATCCCCAGTCCACCCCTGAATGAACCCCCCCCACCCACCATTTATTCTTGTCACTTTACAGGCAAGCAAATGACTTTCAAATGCCAAAAAATCTCACTTTCTTACATCTTACTGAATAACAACCCCGAAGGCGCCTTGCAAATATTTTGATGCTAATTTTACGCTTTTAAAGTGTGCATCTGAAGTCTTCATCCATGTGTCTTTCCTCTTCTAATATCATTTTTACATCATACACGCACCTTTTGATTGGCTCATCTTTGATATATTTTCTGTTCACTCACTAAACAGACAGCAAAAATCGTTTTTTCTGGTCTGCCGCCAAAGATTAGAGATTTCCTTTTCAGCACCGCATTAATGTTCAGTCCTCTAATTCAGCATGATGAGAGTGACAGAATGCTAAGCGTCAGGAAATTGGAGGGTCTGATAAAACAGTGACTCACCTGAGAGCGAGAACCCCAAATATCTTTCTTGGCAGCGGCACAGCGGTACTGCGTCAGTGCTAAAGGTCAAAGGTTCAATCTGTTCGGCGCGGTTTCGGATTCTTTAAGCGTGTCACGCAGGATTCAGCACAGCGCAAGTCAGCAGAGGGCTGAGGGACATGCTGAGAGCACGCGGCTTATGAACTGGAAAATGCAGCAGAGGAGATAAACAGCCTCACATGTCCTCGTGCTTTGAGGTGAGCGAGAAAATATGATCAGCATCAAACACAACAACAAATATGATATGAAAGTGTATGTTGTAGTAAATGTACCGTGTTCTGCTCGTACTTATTTATACAGAGTGTACTTGACATTCTGCAGAGTACAGTGTGAATTTATGTTGGTGTAAAAGTGTTTATGTATACAGTATTAGTTACACGTGCATGTCCAACATACTGGATACCAAGTTATAATTACATGAATAAATCTTGACTATATCCATTTTGTATAATTGCCTTTAACTACAGCAAAGAAATGCCGCCACCAGCAAAAAACATAAATACATAAATAAATTTAAATTTAAATTTAAAAAAAATAAAATTCGGATCAGTTTCCGCTTATAATCTCATTATAACATGCCTCATTTCATTATAAGACAATAAGATATTGTCTTATTATAAATAAAAAGTTTGGACACATCTTGTCATTCACATGAATAATAAGATTTGTCCAAAATCATGTGTCATTATATCATAATATGGCATCTATCTATCTATCTATCTATCTATCTATCTATCTATCTATCTATCTATCTATCTATCTATCTATCTATCTATCTATCTATCTATCTATCTATCTATCTATCTATCTATCTATCTATCTATCTATTGGTAACTACCTCCCTGTAGTTGCTGGGCACCCCATAACGATTGTTGCCATGGATACCACTCAACGCTACATTATTTTAACTTACAGTTAGCTGGACTGGGAGCAGGTGGAGACTGCGTGGCACGTCCTTATGTTGATGTCCCACTTATGCAGATACTGTATAATTAAACGTACTATATTCAGCATTAGCTAATGATCACCGTTCATTATCTCCTTCTGCCCCTTTACATTCAGAGACGCCTCCCACACATATGACTGGCAAGCACGTGGAGCGCTGCTGGGAATAGTAATGACCAACTGTGTATAATACAGTGAACGCTATATCATGCAACATTGAAATAATGCATTTTAAACATGTTAGATCTCTCTATTTTAGATCAGTTTTGTTTTAATTCGGATGTGAGCAATATAGAGCTTTAGTCCATTGGTTGCAGCTGATTTATTGAAATAAAAAAAATAAAAACTTGCTTTAGCTGATTTATTTGGACTTCTCTCATCAGTAAAATGAAAGCATCCGTTGTTTGGTCGACCTCTAGTGGCTGTATGAATAATGACTTCAAAACATCATTATAGAACTGCAAGACCTCTTCTGGAGGACGTTAAGTGGAAGGTAGGATGCAAAGTGTCTGATAATTGATGGAAAATTCCTGCATATTTCAAATGATATATATGTTTCATCATATTTGCAACCTTCGTTGTAGGGAGGAGTCACTCAACCTGTCCAGTTTAGACTAATCCACCATCTACTCTACTATTCCAAAAAGGAAATGAAATAAAATGTATATCTCTATCTCACCCACTCTGTGGTAGATGTTACATTGCTGAAGTTAACCGCAAGCAATCTCTTCTTCACTTGTCTGTATTTGTTTAATTTATGGAAGGACAAATGATGAAGACCTTGTGCTTTTTGGTTTTTCAAGAACAAATCTTTTTTCTCATGTTTGTGTTTACAAAGTCCTCATGTCTGGTAAATGATCGCAGCTGAGCTGACTTTGAAACACTGGAAAGTTACAAGCTCCTACAAGCTCTAGGAGGCAGCCTGGGATTATAGATCCCCATGGAATTAGATGGTTGTTACAAATAACCACATTCATGGGAAATACACCAAGTTTAAATACTTTCAGACAGTGGTTTAGATTCTGTCCTCTACCAATAGTCAACAGTGGATTCTTTAAACCAGGGGTACATCATCAAACCTATACTTTTAGTTACCTACATGTAACCAAACCTTAACTGTAGAAATGACAGATCAGAAAATACTCAGAAATGTTTTTGTAATGGTCGAACAATGTTGTCCTGCTGTTGTTAGGTGTGCCAGACCAGAAGGTTCTCATGTAGGTCATTTTGGAGGGCTGAGACAGATGACCTGGAGCCGGCTTGCACCAGCTGTTATAGGTTCAAACTTAGTTGTAGAGTTATGTTTAATCTAAATGGAGATGGAGATTTGGTGTTACTAAATAATTATACCAACTAACTAAATGGTGTAACTGTTGACCAAATGACTAGCTTGACCCCTTTCAGACCTGCAGACACCCCTGTTTTTACCAGGTCTCTACTGTATTTTCACCTTCTCTCTCACTGTGCTCCGGGAGAGTCCGGGAAACTCCTGAAATGTCCATGACCCTTGACCTTCATTATGCATTCATGGATCCATAACATAGAACTTTAATCCATCTGTGACTTCAACCTGATTCAAGGGGCATGTGCAGAGGCAGTCTGTGAACCTGTCCTCTGCTGCTGATGTGATTCACTGCTTGCAGGTACCACTGATCAAGAGGAGGTACTGGTTTGTCTCAGGCAGCAGCTAAGTTTACAAGAATTTGCCAAATTTTAAGATGTGTGGCAATGTCAGATAACCAGCACGCAGTGGTTGTGTAAAACATACCGGCAGTGGATAGGAGAATGTGGGCAAACCAGTCGAACATTTCTACATCTTCATCTTTATTTATGTTGAACAGACGGTTTCATAAAGTATTTATAGGCTTCTGATGACGGTTTTGTTGCACTTACAGTAATGAGCAGGTATGCCCCTTTAGAATAGTGTCTTCCAACCTGAATGTCTTGACCCTGTTTAAAATATATCCGTTAAACACTTCTTTATCCCAGATGGATCAGCTATGTGAGACAAAATAATCCCAACTCAAGGTTTCACTTACTCCGAGCTTTCAACCGCATCTCACAGCTTTCCATCGTTCACCTGTTTTGCCAGACTGTAGGGCTGGCTGCTCATTTGAGGAGTCTACCTTAGAGCGGTGTGCTGATGAGAGGCTCTGAAATCAGGGTTATGTGGGAGTTGGCTGCTGTACAGCACTGCAGTGATCAGATTGTTGTATGCAAATCAAACCCAGACAGCACAGTGTAAACAAACATGGCTGTGGTGAATCTGACAGCTGCTCGCATTGAAAATGACTCCGCTCAGCAGCCAAGATGTTACAATGATAGTACACTTTATTAATGAAATGTGTAATGCTAGAACAATTAGTTGAATACATCAAAATGCCAATAATGGGAATATTAATTACAAGAAAAAACATGATCATACTTTATATATTATCTGCAGTGTAAACCTTGCATCAGTGTAATTTTGGAGTCATGTCAATTCCTGCTGCCTGGTTAAGGTGTGTATGTGTATGAGTGAGTGTGTGTGTGTGTGTTGGGGGGTGATCATGGCCAGCAGGGAGGCAGCTGGGGCCCTCCTGAGACGTGAGCTCATGACCCTGAAATCATGCGCTCCAAGGCTCCCAAACAACACGCCCGAGCGGTTGAAATCAGACACCCCCCCCCCACACACACACCTCCTCCTCCTTCTTCGGCCTCTCTGAACACCATCACTGCTGTTCTCACCGGTCTCAGGCACCGAGGTCTGCGAGGGGACAACCGGGGGAAGAAGTCGACGTCATTTAAATTCCAGGTCCCGCAATCCTTCACCCCTGCACCTCACCCCCACCCACCCCCCCCCACCCTTCCCTTCACAGCAGCCAGAGCTGGTACTTCACGCCTGACATTGATCTGTACTTCAAAACCACAACAGAGCCTCACGTTCCATCCCTCAGCTGACACAAACGATTTGTCGAAACGGGCTCTCCGCAGGCGCGAGTGCTGACAACCGGCGAACTCCCCCCACCCACCACCACCAACCTCCACCCCCACACCCACCCCAACTTTCCCACCCCCATATCTAAACTGACAAGCAGTGTTTTTTTTTGTTTTGCAATGCAAAGCAGAGTTTTGCTCTGCGCTTTTCTGGTATTTGACTACATGACCAAACACATGTGCCACCCACAGCCAGCAAGGAATGTCTTTTTCTATCAACATCCAGCTACACAAATGAAAATACAAAGGGCTTCAGTTGAGGGTCAATTCAATTCACTGCAATTCATTTAAATGTTCATAGAGCTTTAAAAAAAAAAAAATTAACAAAAAGACATGTTGGTTTAATTTTATTGGCAACAGTCCTGTGTATATGTCTGCATTAAGTTTAATAATATATCAATATAACCAATATGAAGGAATCATAGAACTTGGCGGGGATTTAACTACACTGCTCTACATCCACTGGTATTTTTGTGCCCATGATTTTGCTCATATCTTTAAATGTGGTATTAAAGGCTTGTAATCCATGTCACACACACCAGATAGCACATCCTCCAGATAACTACCATCACACTTTAAAGGCACTTCTCATAACCTTTCAGAGGTCTTTCCTTTGATTAAAATGATAGGATGTCATATGTTGTGGGTGTGAGTGAAGTCCAGTCTTTTGCTTTGGCACATTCCTCAAACCTAACTAGTACAATGAAGGCCACCAAGCCCACATTCATGTAGACAAATGCAAAACCATCTCAAATGTCTTTTAGTTTAAAGTGTTAAAAGTGAAACTGTGTAGCTATTTAAAGAATAAATAACACAATCTTCCTCCTGCACATAGTAAGTTGAATTCATAAGCAATAAAAAGCATTCTTATGCTATTCAGCCTTACTTGGTTTGGTATTACCAGTCAGTTTATGGTGGCTAATGTTACCAAACTTTGGATAGATATTATAAATCATAAATATTCAGTTTGATGACTTTATTATTATTCTCTATACTTGTTACTGTTTCACCACATTTTAGTACATGACAAATGAACATAATGGTTTTTATCACAAATGTGAAACATAAAGTGAATAGTCTTTTCACAGCACAGACATGTTTGTTGTTTTCTACTTATGGTTTTATTCCTCGCTCTCAGTAATGATGATGTCTTTAAAACATCTGAAATAATTTGTAAAATTCAATGTACCATTATCTCAAAATTGCCAACAAAAGTTACAGTCTTAAAGACTTCTGGTAAAAATTGTTTTGGTTTTGATAAACATGATAAGATACTACTTTGTACACAATGTGGAGGTACCTTAAAGTGCAATACCACCGATGGCCACTAGACCCAACTCACTTAAAAAAAAAAGACAATTCTTCTTCAGAAATACTAAATCAATCATTGTTTTAAATGAGTCATTTTAGTCTTAATATATACATTCATGCCCTTGTATAAGTATGCTCGTTGTCATTTTGGAAATTATTGTTCCCTTAATAAGATTTAAAGATTTATAGCAGCTTTGATGTCTGCATGACTGACAGCTATGATTGACAGTTGGCTCACCTGCTGCTCTACCTGGCTTTGGGACTTTCGCTGAGCCAAACTGCTGTCACAATAGTTCACTAAGTTTAATGTTACTTTATAACGATACCTGTCCTATTAGCACAATTTAGCTAAAGTAGCTAACAGTATTGCAAATGTGCAGTGCTCACTGTTATCAGAAAGCTAGCATTAGCTTGGGTCTGAGGTAGTGGATTGTGTTTCCAGAGCGTGAAAGGCAACACTCACACTCTTTATTTAAAAGGTCCTGGCCTCAAATGGAAAACAAAAACTGCAATTCTGGGCTTTAGACTGGCTACACTGAATACTGATAAGTTTTAACAGTGTAAAGCTTTATTTTTTCTTCTAGCCAATCTTTGATGCAGGTATTGTCACTGACATATTTATGTGTCGCTCAAAGAACGAATATCTCTTTCATAGATCAGTTCTATTGATTATAATATTGTAATCATCATGTTAATAAAAATAGGTCTGAGGGGGTAAACTCACAGGTGAGCTAAACTGACTTGGAAATGATTACCCGAACTGTCTGTTATATTCCATCACACTTTACAGATGAACTTCCTGCTTTGATTTTGACCTAATGTACTTGCCGTAGTTGTGTGTTTTTTCAGTTGTAACCTTGACTTACGTGGGCGCTAAACTGACACTTCAGTCAGATAAGCGCCCACGTTAGTCGAGGTTACAACTGAAATTGATCAGATTATGTTTCTTGCCATGTTGGACCTTTTAGTGATAATGCTGTGATGTGTGAACTCAACATTAATTTGAGTACATACTATATATTCATAACCAGTAGAATAAATGTCCATTGTAAATGGTAAATGGTAAATGGACTGTACTTATATAGCACTTTTCTAGTCTTTTTGACCACTCAAAGTGCTTTTACACTACATGTCACATTCACTCATTCACACACATTCATACAATGATATAAGGGACTACCACACAGGGTGCCAACCTGCTCAGATGGAGACTTGCATTCACACACATTGATACATCATTAGCGCATCCATCGGGAGCAATTTGGAATTAAGTATCTTGCCCAAGGATACATCAACATGTGGACTGGAGGAGCCGGGAATTGAACTGCTGATCTTCTGATTGGTGGACGACCAATTGGAAATAAATAGTTCCAGTTTGTTTTCTTTAACAGCCTTGATCAAATCTTCTTTTTACAAGTCGGCATTAGCACTTGTAGTGTTTGATTGGCACAAAAAAAAGATCCAGCCCTTTTGAACGAGTGTGGACACAATCTTAGAAGTCACAGAGAAAAATCTTTGTAATGTCATATGACTGTGAATAAACACTTCAGACGTCTGTTTTATTCCATCATGAAAAAGCATCACTGAAATAAGTTCACATCTCTTAAAACTGAAATGAAATTCATTTCTTCTCCACATAACCGACCAAATACTGTCTTGACCTACCTTGTTTTTTCCCCCCTTAAACTAAAAATATGACCCTGAAGATCATGGGACCCAGTCTGCTGCTTAACCTCCAAACTTGAACCTTTCCGGGAGTGGGAGTGTGATTTACTGAGTGTTAGATGGAGCAGTTTCCCATCGACGTGATTTACAAAGTGCGAGGAGATCTCAAATCATGCTCGGAGCTGTTGAAGTTTACTACAGGCTTTACTCCGCTTCCTATCAGCAAACCGCAGACATTTCCAAGCAGTCACAACTCATCTCAACTGATGACAAATTCTTTACGCTGCTCCTGTGTTATTTATGTGTGTGATCCTAATTCGGCCGTGGCCTTTTTTTTATATATGTATGTAAACTGCTACTAAATGGAAGCGGCTCTTAGATTTGTCTCCTCACCCAACAATATCCCCTCCTATCCCCCGAAACTCAGCAAGGGCAAGGGGGGACAATATTTCATCCATGCATAATTCATGTTGTGCTTGACTTTTAATGAGGTGCTAAAAATCCTGACATGCGGCCCACTCAACACTTGATACTGCAACATAAATTCTTAATACTTTTTTTATGTACTGCGTCAGTCCGAGGTGTTTATCTATAATAAAATCTTGAATTGTAACTTAGCGACACAACATTGTTGCCCCTTAACTCATATAGCATGAATAAAAGTCTAGTCCCGGGGCTTTAAAAAATGTTTCCACCAAGATCAACATCGGCTCATTTCAGCGGATCGCCTGTTAGCGATTGGTGGGCACACACTTTATTTTATTTTTATTCGAGACTGTTTATTTGAGTGCGCGGTGAATTTGTGCCTCAATACATTTGAATGCTCTTCCTTTCTGTGTCGGCAGCACATTGCATGCCTGTATTGTCATTACAGTTCTGATCTTGCTTTAAATGTATTGCTTACCAAGCTGCTTATGCTGCTTTTCTTTAACCAGGAGTACATGTGTGGGTGTACTATCTCTATATATACTGTCATAAAGAAGCTGTTCGCCACTCGCATTCCCCCGCCTCGCTATCTTGCAGCGTGACAACCGCTGAGTAACTAGACGATATAGTCTGAGCTCATGATAAGAGGAGGGAAAGAAATACAACTCTCCATGTTTTTGCTTATGTCTTTGTCCGCACGTCTGTCTGTATATCTCAAATTTGAGCGGGCATGCCTTCCACAGGGCGAAATGAATATTGTGACAAGGGTGTCACGGCTTTTGGAAATGACATGACCTATGATTGACATAGCCTTGTTTCGAGTGTGTCCTCTAATTAATTTGTACTGAACAGTGTGATAATATTTATGTGTCTGTTTTGTTTGACAGGTATGAAAATATGGGGTTGGTGATGATAGAACATACATGCCAACACATTATTATTATTGTTATTTTTTGCTGTTTTTTCCCCATTGTGATATGGGATGTGAACGAATGCAAACTCTATAATCAAGTGCATTCTTAAAATAGAAGAAGTACACACACAACACACATATTTTTCCAACTTTTATTGAAATGTAAGCAGTCAAATGAATAACCTTAGATGGTACAAAGGTAAGCTGAAAACTGCCAGAGCTAGAAAAAAAAGAAAAAGCATTTTGGTTCAGTCAAACCAAACCAGTTCAATTTTGACCCAGAGGAAAAAAGTTGCATTGTTGATGGGAAGACAACAGGAGGGAGCTCATAGCATTTCTGCAGTGATGACATACTGTCATTGAAAGTTGATGCAAACATTTCCTACAGTTTTCCCAACTTCTGCTGATAACTTACTGTGTATAAAAGCATGGAGGAGGAGGCGTGATGATGTGGAGGATTCAAAGATGAAGACTTGCGTAGACTGGCAGGCTGGACCAAATGAGCTACTGCAGCATCCTGCAGTATCCATGCAGTTTCCCTTTGGTCTATGCTGGTCAGGTATTCATCCTTCAGCAAGCTAATGATCCAAAACAATCCTCCTGAGCTGTCAGGACTACTGTACCTTAGAAGAAAAGGCTTCCAATCATGGTACCAGCACAGTCGTCATGGAGCTGGTTTGGGATGAACTGGAGAGAAAGGTGAAAACAAAGCAACCTGACAGTGCAACACATTGAACTTCTGCAACAGTGTTGGAAAAAAAATGTCCCAACAATATTTGATTTCTACTTTAGAAAGAATGTGTGTATATCTGCCAAAGTGGGATACTTTGATGAGTCAAAAACATATATATATATATATACACTACCTTTGTATAATGTCAAAAAAAGTTTTTTATTTTACTTTTCAACAAGTTTTCAGCTGTTAGCTTCGACATTTTGCTTGCAAGAAAAAAAAAACAATGGCGGACCTCTGAAAGGTAGCACTCGGGTTGCATTATTCAAATGACTCCCCACTTGTCATAGTAGGGGGAGGCAAATCTGAACGTCTTGTTCAATCACGTTTTCTGACTTAGGTAGCTCACAAGAAACTGACTGGGCTGTATTATTTCTTACTTGTGTGTTAGTAGCAAACATCAGATAAAAGTGAGTTTTTCAAAATATGGGACCTTTAACAGCTGAATTAGTAAAGTAAGTTACACACAGCCATATCTATCTAAAGTCTGCTGGTCACACCAACCCAAGTAAGGCTGTTGAGGCAAAACCTCTGACTAACTGAATCAGTCAATGTCACCAAACGTTTTTTATTTTGAAAAGCACAGCATTTCAAGCAGGGGTCTTCAATTTGGACTCATTACTTCAAACCCACTGACACTGCTTTGATGCCAGCTATCATCTTCTGTTGGCTTTGTAGCATGTGTCACGAAGGAGACAGAGAGGACAGCAGCTAATTCTGGGATGAAACTCTCCAGTATAGAGCTACTTCACCCGCAGGTCATGGCGTGTCAGTTACACCATATTAAACCCACTGCTCCAGCGCTCTTAATCTTATTATGTAATTATCAGAAGGGCCATCAGAAGCTTGATCGCACACATTCAGTATAATGAGCATCCTGTTATCATGACTATGCTAGTTCCACATACATACACATGACCATGACCTAGTTAGTAGATTGATCTGAACACAGAATGAGATATATCGACCAACCATCACTGACCTTATGACAGCGCTCCACCATCTGTTAGTGTGGGTCCTAGAAAAGAGTTCCCCGCAGAGTTCTATTGATCTAGCTGTGTAAACACTGCCATAGTTTTCTACCTAACACGCTGCAGATGTTTTCAAGGAAATCCCCCTTATGTTAGGATGAGAAAAATTTAATTCAAGCTCAATCTGCTCCAAAGTCCACAGGCTGAAGTCATGCTTAGGTAAAGGCTTGTAATTAAATCTCCCTACCAGTCATTCCAGCACGTCACTGTCTCCTTGACTTGATTTTTACTGTGCGTGTTACAGTGGCCTTTCATGCCTCTGTGCAAACATACACACACAAGTCAAAGCTCCAACCCTAAAACAAAATGTCCCGCGAAATGATGCACCTGCCTGTTGTGTTTGTCTGCTCCGGGCTCCCATAGAGCTCACCCATCATCCTGTCCAGTGACAGCGGTGTCCAGTGTTTCTGTTGGCCGAGTCGCCGTCTGCTCTATTTTCCCTCTGCATCAGGGGCCAGCCTACACGGAGCCTTCACACGGGGACTTGTTTCAGACATAACAGTGTGAAACGCTGGCCTTTTGCAAGTTTAGAGAAAGATCGACCCACCGTTTCACAGACGGAACTGCACTTTTTTTTGGCTTACCAAATTGCACTTAAAAGGAGTCTTCTTTGACATTCTAACACTGATATAACACACATAACACTGATGCAACCTGCAAACCGGAACATGAAAGCTTTTTATTATTTGTGGTTCCAAACACCTGGGGCTCTGTTTTCATGATGCAGCAGTTTCTTGATGCACAGCCATGACCATGAAATTGCTAAATGGCACGTCACACTGCATGCACAACAAAGTTCATTTACATGCTACTGCCCTGGTTATGAGTTATTTTCTATTTTGAATAATGTTTTGGATATAATGCTTACATGGAACACAGAGGAGCATGTCTGCTGGTTGTAAACTGTAACAGTCTTGTTGGTCCTATCATTAGTGATATAAGACAATAACAGCAAGTCATACAAGTTCATGTTTTGTACATTCATAACATCTGGCTTTCACTTTGGTCAGTACATACTGTACATCATTATATAATTGACTGTATCATAAAAAATGCTTATTTTTTTCTGGCAATACTACACCTATACTATCACCTTCATCTTACTGTGCAAATAGGCAGCAATCAGAAACCTGCATCATCTGTTTACATGCCTCAGTATTCTGATTTCTTTAGAGAAGACCCAGCATCATCTGATAAGAGCTTATTTGGGTTGCTGTGACCAAAACACAATTAAATTTCTACACGGCACAGTCCAAGAACCTGCACGTAAGCATGCTTATTCATGGCACTGAGCATTGCAGCCATTAGTCAGAGACTGAGATTCTGGTGTCTTGGTCTGATAGGCTTGTTACATTTCCAGAAGCAGCGTGGATATGATGTGATGTTGTAATGAATGTGTGGTCCGAAGTCTGTTTTGCTTCACATGTAATAACTCCTCATAGTGTTGTGACAGAGTGCTGGAGTACACCTGCACATCACTGCAGCGATGAGAGAAGTGAAACCAAAGGAGGTCAGCAAAAACAAGGTTTTCACAGATCTGATCACGTCACAATTTAATGACATTCTCATCAGCCTCAGCCCTACTTTGTGTTTTGCCAATTTTAGCATGCTAACACATAGATCTAAGACATTGACCATGGTAAACATTGTACCTGTCGATACCAAGTAGTATTGTTTAAAAAATGACAATACCAGTACCAATCCAAGTACCCTCAAAGTGATACTGATAGCAACTGAGTACTTCATTCGATACCCATCATGTGAATAGAAGCATTAAATTGCATAAAATGCCACCACGGACAGGTTGTAGCTGCTATGGCAGTGAGCCAATCACATGTTGCTTTAAATCAAAGAACGCTACTGTTGATTGGCTGTGAGCAAGTCCATACAAAATAGTCATATTTTCTAGTTCTGGGTGCAAAAAGGATGGATTGCAGGTATCGTTTGACAGGAGACGTTTTGATACTACATGGTATCGATTTATTTCGGTCGATACCTTAAAGGTATCGAGTGGTCTACTGATACCCAGCCCTAGTGGTGGCAGTTAATATTTTTTGTTTCTCCTGGAAGACATTCATAATGTGGCACTAGGCTGTTCACATGAAAAGTAACTGTCATGACTGCAAAAAGAGAGCTAGAGGGCGTCAAACGTCAGCTTGCCCATTTCGTCAAGTTAAAGAAACATCTGTGCACAACCTCATTTATCCACCATCAGAGAGTGCGGAGTGGGTGGGGTTTAATGGGCTTTTCGACAATCTGACAAGCATGTCTGAAGGAGTTTACAGCCAGTTTTAAGAAAGTCAACATTAATATTTTGAATGCAATAGGACTAAACTGCTAGTTCAGCTTGGTCTCCACAGCAGTTACTTACAATTAATTACTGTAGCGTAAGGGATGTAAAATGGTACTTTTAATTCCAAAGTTTGGTGCAAGACAGGAGAATAATACACAACCAATCCTGTCGTTTTTTAGGAAAGCACAAAAAAGATAGAAATATGTATACCTGAGTACAGAGCAAACAAACAAACAAAAAAGAAAACAAAACAGTTAGCCTGTTTCCCTAGCTACAGGAAAATATGGCTTCCCCTGAAGAGACACAATTTACCAAAACATCTTCAACCAAATGTTATTGTGTACAACTCATAATCACAACAAACCAAAACCAAACACTTAAATACCCTGAGGTTATAAAATCAACTAATTTTCCCCCCATAATAATACATTTTTTTCCATCGCCTACGCTACATTACTACAGCACTAGTGTTGGTACTGGATGCAAACTATGCACTGCCAAATCATTAAATATGAACTAAAGTCCTTGGAATACTGGGCTGTCACAAATTTGAGACTCGGAAATGGAACAATACAGTTGATTACAACTTCGGTTTTATTTTCATTGCTTCATCATTTTGGTATTTCACAGCCAACAGTTCAAAGCTTACAATAACATTTCACCAATTTACAATTTGCCATACAAAGTAATTGCTGAGATCTCATAACATCACTATAGGAATAGGTCCAACTAAACCCCAGGGGTTAGCCAAACATTTTTGGAAGAGAAAACAAATGCAAACAATAAAATTATTACCCAGACTGTCTGTTGTAACATGACTCACTGTTTACAGACCCACTTTCTGCTTCAAATCCATACTTGTGATAGTTGTACACACTCACATTGTCTGTACTAACTGAGTAGACTCACTTCCTGTTAGTCATAAACCACCGTTTAAATGATTTTGGTCCTCATTTGTTTATTAAAACTTGAACTGATTATGAATGAGTAACAGAACTATGGCAGTTTGACTTTGCATTGCTGTGTTCGTATGGCTGTTCTGTTGTGTTCAGATGCTACACTGTGCATCAGTGCAATTGGATTTTATTTGCTTTAATAATTATTATTATTATCACCCCAGTAAAAGGTAAAACTGCCTTCTCTAGTCTCCATTGCACTTTGTTTGCTGAAAAAGCAGAGCAAATTACAGGTTAGAGAGGCAGGCAGGCTTCCAGAGAACAAAATGCTAATCAATACAAAGTTTCAAAGGAAATGTGAAATGCCTGCCAGTTTAAGCATAGAAATAAGCATGGACGGGACGTGCTGACAGTTCGTCAAGGTACGTGACATGTCCTCTCCTCGTGACCTTTGTTGCATGTCATCCCTTCCCTCTGTGCAGTCTCTGCTGTCACTCCCTGCTGTCACTGTCCAGCGGAGCAGAAATGCCATGAAAAATAATCTTAAAAAACAACGAAGAATTAACCATGACAAGCCAGTGAAGTGCTTCAGAAACTCCACACACCGTGGCCCCTGTATTGAGCTATTTTCATTCGTGCTCCGATGGCTGTCGATACATCTGTGACAACAACTGGAAGCGGCTGTCATGCTCAGCGTTGCTCTGTATATTGTTCAAATTAGCAGGGCCGATATCTGATTTCCAGTTAGAGGCGGTCATGTGAAGTCGTGCCGTATTAATTGGGTTGAGTGCATGCATGTCAGCAAGATGACTTTGAGCAAGTGCATAGAGAGTCATTAGATGGAGAGCTGTCTGCTAAGTGTGTGTGAATAATGTTACAGAGAGGCCCTCTAGTCACAAAGCAGGATCTGAGCTGCACCAAGTGGAACTGTCACACTATTTTAATGATCAGTCCAGATGATTGCCACATCAGCTTGCATGCAAAAGCTTGAAGTATAATGGATGGAGGATTATTCAATTGTGAGGGGTGGGTTAGGGTTAGAGGTCTGTAACAAACAGAAATATCAAGGTGCCAAAGTGCTAATAAGCTTGACAGAGCCTTTGAACCTGATTAGCTATAATTTTAGGTCTGCAAATTTGCTGTATTGTCTCATTTAAAAAAGCTTTGATAAATCCCATTGTACACTGCCTTCTCAGCACCAAACAGTAGACATACACAGTTAGCGACTAGCTGGTCAATTTAGCTTAGCATTTAGCAGCTTAAGAGCTGGATGTCTTTTTCAGGAATTGGTTAAGACCAAACCAGAACAAAAAGAAGCGTGAGCCTTAGATTTACAATTTGCCAGGGTGACCAGAAACACAAATCCGAATGAATGATAAAGTTGCTCTTTTCCTACTGAATGTGTAAACTAGCAACAATTTTCTAACTTTATAAGGAGATGCTATGTTAAAGGTAATGTTTTTAGCTTGTGCCTTTTCCAAATAAATGGCTGCTTTAAATATATACATGTCCAGTCATCTTTGTGGCCTACAGATTAACACACTGACCATTTATGCTATGCTAACAGCATCCTGATTAGCGTCCAGCCAGAGACTTACCTCTGTTTTGCCTAATTTCCTGTCACAAATCTACTGTCGTCTATCTAATAAAGAAATAAAATGCCCAAAAAGTGCTTACATTTTTTTATTTTTTATTAATTACAACACAAAAAACAGAGAAAACGTGCTGATATTGGTGAAAGTCATGAATCGTAGCTGTGGTGTGATGCAATATACTTTAAAATTGCACCCCCTTTTTTTTTTAACTCATATAGTTGGTCAAACCAGAACAAACAGATGTCAAACACATATGGCTGGAATCTGCTGAACTCAGGCTCTGCAATATTATCAGTTTTTACAGGGTAATGTTAAAAGGTTTTCAAGAAATCATTGCCCAAAAATGTTATATTTTGCACATTAATAATACAACTTGGAAAATGGAACTTACTCTTTCCATTGACAGCAATGTCCCTACATCCCTAAGAGCTGCTCCATGTCCTTGTAAAGTCATGTGCCAAAAGAGAATGTCCCACTCGTGACTTTAGATGTTGTCTCATAATCCAAATTTAGACCTTTTGTATTGTTGCAACAAAATGAATAAAAAGACAGTTCTTTTCTTTTCTTGGTGAAGGCCATGAATCTTAATGGATTCACAGTAGTAGCGTGACAACATTTGGCTTTCATGGATTTCATGGGTACATGAATGGGTAATGATTGTAATTGTTGTTAGTTTTGGTCTTTAATTATTATTTTTGTAATTGTTTGCATCAGTGTTATTGCGAAGGAGGAACAAATGCTCAGAAGTCATTTTTCACTTTTGGAGGCGAGGTTGGTGAAATATTTCATTTAATTTGAAAAACCGGTGGGTCGTGCCATCGCCGCGTCTCGACATTGCTTTAATTTCCATCAGCAGAGATTAATAAATTGTATTTGCTCCATCTCCTCCTGCTTAAATAGATGACAAATGCATATAATGTGATAAAACAACACTTCTGGGCCAACAATGAATCCCACAAGATGAGAAATCGTTCAACGGGATCGTCGGCTGGGCGTTTTGTTGCAGAGGCTTTTTCCAAAAAGGCGACCATGCAGCCACTCAATCTCCCTCCTGCTCCACTTTCGCGACGCGAGCTGTCACATTTTGATGGCAGTCCTCTTATTTGGAACAAATTATGTGTGGAAGTCCAATAGAAAATATGCTGTCCGCTTCTTGACACCTCTAATGAAAATGGATGGCTGGGTGGCATGAATGGAACCGGACACCTGACAGTCTATTGTCTCTCCCCATCAGTGCACAGGAGTCAGCTCAATCTGGTCGCGCATCTCTCCCGATGGAAATGAAGATGTCCCACCTAATGGGAAGCATAACGGCTGTGGACAGATGGAAGACATGTAGCTTTAGCCTGTATTCCCCTGCTTGGTAATGAAGGGGAGGCTTGTTGACATGTAGCTGACTGTGTAATATGTAAGGGATTAAAACAAGTTCAAAATAAATCAGTAAGGCAATTATACTTAAGGTATTCAGCTTAATAAAGAAAGAAAATTGAGAGGATGGTTAATGGAGAGATCATAAATTAGGATGTAAATAGTTCAATATGTAAAAATAAGAGATTAGAGAGAAAAAATATCTGTGAGGTTTTTCCTTATGTGTGTGATACAACCTGATTTCAAAATCTAAGTCCAGCATTAGCCATAATATAGAATGTTAAGGTGCTACATAAAAATGGAAGAAGTGCTGGTGTAGTTTAGTTGTATCTTAGTTCTTAATCTAGACAACAATGATAATAAAGTAAGATAAGCAGAACATTTAATAGAGAATAAATATAGCTGCTATATTTTTTTTACTTCATATATTTATGAAGTTAAAAACAGCACTTAATTCAATTTGAATAGCTTAAGATAACTTACAGAAAGTGTTTTTTCTTGAGTTCAGGTTAGCTTGCATCAGTCTAACAGTACAATACAGATACCAGAATAAAAGCTCTGTGGCACAACTTCAGCACTGGTGCAAAGGAGGAGGTATGAAGCTTTCACATGCCATATTGGTCAAAGATGTCCCAGAAGACACAGAGATTGGCTTCATTGGACCTGCAGTCGGATGTATGATCCTCAGTGTCAAGGCCAAACTGTACTATGTGAATGCAGAGAGAAAGTCAATAAAAAGCTGTCCCCCTGGACATGTTAGAGGAAGGAAGTGGTTCCCTATAGAGGATTGTTGGACTGTCCGAAGAGGAAAATGTATCCGCTGATGAACAAATAAGAGATGCTGCACCTCCGCAGAACCTCCAAGCGTCCACACCTGCAGCTATTATTAGGGCAGTGGGAGATATAAGGCAGAGAATATCTAAGCCCACGAGTGACAGTAACTCATGCAGGAGGTCATGAACTTTCTCTGGTATCAGCATCCCTACACCTGCTGGAGAAGAGCAGCTGGATAACTGGATTAATGATAGAGGAGTGTGATGGACCAGTCAGAGGAAAAATAATTAAAATAATGGAAAGTGTAAAAGGGTTCTGCACTAGAGATCCTGCAAGCTGTTTGATTCAACGACCCAGGCACAGTTTCTAAAGAGTACATTGATGTAGTAGAGCCTGTAGTAAAAGCTGAGACAGGCAGAGAGCTCTACTTTGGCTTTAGAATGCTGTGTCGGCACCCAGGTGAGAAGATTTCAGCATTTCTCAGAAGACTGGAGAGAGCTCTGAACAAAGTAGTCCATAAGGAAGGCTTTGCCACCTGTCCCTGCAGGTAAATGACATCTTGAACAACTCATTTAAGGAGCCACCAGATCTGATAATGATGTTCCTAAACCATGAAAGTTAAAAAAAAGTGGTTTTAATTCATTATGGTCAGAACATGACATGAACACTTGCCAAACAGTGGAACATTTTACAAATCTGAGATAGAACATTCAAAACAATTATAATGATAGATTTTTTTTTTTCAACATCCAAATATGCGTGAGTAAAATTAAGGCGTTTTTCCTAAAAAAAAAACAAATTTCTTAATAAAAAAAAGGAAGGGCTGCTGTGTGATACCTCACTAACTGTAATATTGTATGGACCAGCACTTTCCCCACATATCCTCATAGAGCACTATTGCTCCAGAATCATTGTGTCACAATGGAAACATTCAAATATGTACTTTTATTCTTATGTTAAAATACATGAGACATTATTCAACTAGACAAATCAATAACCTGTACCTAACATTGTACCATACAGCTGGAGGAAAGTATTCAATAAGATATCATGAAGCCCAATTATGGAATAGAAATTTGCACTCACTGATTCTCTGTACTTGCCCAGATACAAAATTAAACTTAACAATGCTCAAAATATTTTAATACACGATCCAGATTTTGTAATGTTTGTGAGGTTTTTTTTTTCCTTATAATTTCTGCTGTTTTGCTTTATTATATTTTGCGATGTTTGTATGTATTAATAATTAGGTCAATTATATTTATGTTTATTTTGATATTCTACTTTGCATTGTGATTGTGTTTTAAATCTTATAGTTGAGATTTTAAGATAAGGCAATAGTGGGTTTCTACACTTGCACGTGTTTTATTTTTTATTTTCTATTTTTCTCTGACTTTTATTTTACAAATACAGTTAGTAAGTTACATGTCCAGTTACAAACTATACTGTAAGAATTTAAATAATAAAAATGAAAATAACCAAAAATAGACTACATTAGCCTACACAGATCACCTCAAGTTGTAACTTATGTTGATATGCTAATGTGCAGTGGTAGCTGCTGGAGTTAATTTTGCTATATTCTTTATTACAGTAGCTATTTACCCACTGTACATTTAGACTTTAGCTCTGCTTGTTACTTTAGCTTAGCAGTTAACAATGGCTTCCCTCTCTCACTCTCCTGCTCTCTCTTGCTCAGTGGGTCTTACGTTTAGCTATTACTCTGCTTCCTTTAGTGATAATGGTACATAGATATGGCCACAATAGAGGTGAGGCTCAGTGAGTTAGAAGTGCAGCTAAGCAGCATGGAAACACAGTGATTAGCTACTGTAGTTAGCCAGCCCCCGGTACTAAGTTGACCCAGCCTCTCAGTTCAATTATATCAAACATTTACCTTTACATTTCTGTCGAGGAAAATTATGTTGACATAATTACTGTCATCATGCAGCTTTATCCTGAATATTGGAATGGGTGTGTGTGCATAATGTACTCTCATATATATGTGTGTGTGCATTATGTGTGTTTGGGAGAAATAATGGTGGGCCCTCCTGACTGTTCCCTGTCTCAGAGCATCAGGTCAATACATGCTCGCCGGGATGTGAGGCCCCTGGCAGGCAGGTCATGTCACTGACTGTAAAAATAGCAGCAATCCAATAGCTCTGATTTATGAAGCATGTCAATACCCAGACTGTAACAATGCATCGGCTGGGAGATGATTGGTGGTCTCTCAGTTGGACAATAAGCACAGCCTTGCTGCAAGATTGACACTTTACCCAGCACCATAAACCCATCATCTGAGCTGTAAAAGGACTCAATTACTAATAGCAAGAACTCTCAACTTTTCTTTTCACTTTTTCTTCTTCTTGTGTGTGTGTGTGTGTGTGTGTGTGTGTGTGTGTGTTTGTGTGTGTGTGTGTGTGTGTGTGTGTGTGTGCGTGTGTGTGTGTGTGTGTTTGCTTATGGGAAAGGGGCTTTGATCACAATTCCGAAGACAATTTCTGAACAATGTCTGAATGCCAATTCCAAAATCAGCTTTGAAAAAGATAAAAGCAGTCTTGTAGCTGAATTGTGTGCCATTGCATTATTGTGAAATTGTAATTAATTATTATATTTTGCTATATGTGCATCAGTAACACTTGAATATTACATACTTAAAGCTGCATCAATATATTTTTGGCCACTTGGGGGCAGCATATCACTCAGTATTGACATATTATCGCCTTTAAAGGCTGTTACATTAGTTCCTAGTTTTGTTTCTGGTCACCCAATTAATGTAAGTGCAATAACTCATTTATTTGATCTCATTTTGAAAGTATTTGTTTCATGCTTTTGACGATAGTTCATTTTTACCTAGGAAACAATGTCAAACCAAGATCCTCTTACTAGCTTGTTCTGGATCTCTTCATCAACAGTTGTTTGTTCAGTTGTCACAGAATTGCAGATGTTAAAACTTTCCATGAATCTTGATAAACACAAAGAAAGGCAGTCTAATATGGTGGAAAGCCCCGGAATAAGCGAATAATTGGACCTCGTTGAGTTGCTCAGTGTCATGCAGTAAGTTAAGGGAGCCTCGAGGTACTCTTGAAGATGAAAAAGCTGGACACCAAAAAGAAATGTTCTTCCAGCGTTCTACCAGAGAAAGAGAGAAAGAGAGTGCTTTAAAAGCCTGTATTAATGTTTTAAACACTGAGTGGTTTAGACCTCACAGGGTCTTCATCAGAGCGTAGATAATGATTGATATCTGCTGTTCTGTGAAGTGATATTGAAACCAGTCTGTATTTTAAAACATTATTATACCCAACTGAATAAATGCCTTTCAAATGATCCTTGCTCTGCCTGTGAGTGCCTACATTGTTTCAGAAATGAAGTATTTATCTGTTTGAGATACCTCTAATAATTCCTTTAATCTCGTGTGGTTTGAGGCAACAAATGTCGGATATCAGAAAAGTGTCTGGATATTATTTTGACAAAGAGTTTTTCCTGATACAAAATATTTCACCCAACCTTAGTTACAACAACGGCTGACCCTTACCTTCATAAATTTCATGTGGTGCAGCTGACTTCTTTTTGTCGAGCATCAGCTCCTTTACTTGGGCGATGTTTCACATTGTCTGGACACTGGGATACACCCTTCCCCACAGGAACCGGCTGTAGTCCGGGCTGGGAAAGTGCTGAGCAGCACAATTGTCATTTATGAAAAATGGAAACACAAGAGGAGAGGGGGACAGAAATAGCAGGGGTGGCTTGCACACAGTAAAAAGAGTGGCACATGTTGGCTTTCAGGGGTCTCCCTGTGTCTGTGGCCAGCAGAGCCGCCATCAATCATCGCTGAGTCCTTTTCGTCGGGGCTAGTCTTCACACGCTGACCCCTCCCCCTGAGTACTGGGCATCAAAGACAGGAGGAGGTGCAGGAGAGCAGTGGATGGAGGTGCCACCCATGTCTGAGGAGAGCCTCGGGGCAGGAGTGGTGAAGCTGATTTTACAGTCTATCTTTTACTGATGCAATGTTATAGAGTTTGTCCACTCACTGTAAGTGTAACTGCTGGTCTAAAGACTATCAGTCAGAAGATCTATCTATCTATCTATCTATCTATCTATCTATCTATCTATCTATCTATCTATCTATCTATCTATCTATCTATCTATCTATCTATCTATCTATCTATCTATCTATAACTAAAAAAGCAACATTCATAAAACAAAAAATATGAAATGTCTCAACAAATAAAAAGTAAATGATTATGTGTAAGACAGTTCAATTGAAAACTGAATGAGTTAGTTTTAATTAAGCAACCTGTATTGTCCATTGCTGATTGAGAATGACTTAGCTGCTTGACCTATTGCAATAATAAGCAACATCAACATTGCATTTCAATAATGCTGTGTTATATTATGTTATGTTATGTTATGTTATGTTATGTTATGTTATGTTATGGTATGTTATGCTATGTTATGTTATGTTATGTTATGTTATGCTATGCTATGCTATGCTATGCTATGCTAGGTTATGTTATGTTATGCTATGTTATTTTATGTTATGGAATCTATGCTATGCTATGTTATGTTATGTTATGCTATACTATGCTATGCTATGTTATGTTATGTTATGTGATGCTATGCTATGCTATGCTATGCTATGTTATGTTATGCTATGCTATGCTATGCTATGTTATGTTATGTTATGTTATGCTATGTTATTTTATGTTATGGAATCTATGCTATGCTATGTTATGTTATGTTATGTTATGCTATACTATGCTATGCTATGTTATGTTATGTTATGTTATGCTATACTATGCTATGTTATGTTATGCTATGTTATGGAATCTATGCTATGCTATGTTATGTTATATTACTGTATGTTATATGTCATGCTATGTTATGTTATGTTGTGTTATGTTATGGAATTATGCTATGCTATGTTATGTTATGTTACTGTATGTTATATGTCATGCTATGTTATGTTATGTTGTGTTATGTTATATGCTATGCTATGTTATGTTATGTTATGTTATGTTATGTTATCTGTTCTTTTGTAGGAAAAAAACAACACAGTCCCACTGAACATTAGACAAGAAACAGCAGCAAAACAGCTGGATCAGAGCACAAGAATATGAATGCCAACAACACTCAATAATGTTGCCGTCAGTCTGCTGTCTTTCATATTTATAGGCCATCATAAGAACGAGTGCAAGATTAATGTCGGTTGTCAAGCATCCAAATCTTCATCTAGGTGTTCACTAAAGAAATATTACTGTATTAGTGTTATCATTCATGCTTCTCGACTCAAGTTGAATCCAGGCAGTGATTAAGTTAGCTTCTGCTCTGCAGTGGAGCTCACAGGCAGCTGCGGCAGGCAAGAAAAACTCACAGTAAGTGAGCGACTTTGTTAAAAAAGTGCCAGAGTTTGGGAGGGAAAATTGGATTTACTGAGGATAGACAGTCTGTTGTAATACTAGCTGAGGGGAGTGTGTAATAATAGTCTTCTACAGTCTGGTATAAAAAGGTAAGCAGTCTCTTTTCCACTAACCTCATGATAGATGAAAACAGCACCCAAAATGTATCTTTTGCTTACTAAAATGAGACAATAATCCAATGGGAAAAAAAGTGGTTAAAGATTAAACAGTTACCAAAATAACACCAATGTGTCTTGAATTTTGCACAGATTTTGAAAGGTTTGACTTCCACTACTATCTTTGATGTTATTATTTTAACAGCAAGTATCATCCAAAGGGCAGACAATGTCCTTTTACTTACAATGAAAATATACATATACATATATTCATATACAATGCAAAACAGAACTCAGAAGCCACATTTTTACAGCTGCTGGCCCAAAATTAGTGACGAAACATGACAATTTGCAGGTGAAAAAGACATAAAAGGTAAAAAGGTATCTCATATCTTAGTTCATGTTTCATTGATGGGGTTCACCATTCTCACCAGCTCAATAATAAATAGCGAAAGAACATTTCAGTCTACTCCAACTGTCATCTCCTAAAAAAAGCTCTCCAGCTTCTAGTGATAACTATTACAGGATGAGCAGCGACGGAAGGAAAGGAAAGGAAAGGAAAACATCTTGATTCCTCCAACGCAGAAGCCTCACCCCATGCTGAGCTGCAGAATGGAGTGGTGGCATCATTCCATGCATTATTCAGGAGTGTAAATTAACCCTGAGTAAGGATACTCCATCAATCAAGGGGGGCTGCCATAACAGGGTGCCGGCTGGGGGCACATAGGAGTTAGGGGGAGGCGGTGATGGGGGGGGGGGGGGGGGGGGGGGGGTGTCGTGTGGGTGGAAACGCTGGTAGTGGTTGGTCGGTGTAGCTGGTGGTCTGTCAGATGGAGTGTAATGGAGAGGGAGTCTACAAGGCACTACTAGAATTAGCCACCCACCATTTCAACAGGTGGCCCTGAACAGTCATGCGTGGCATGTGGACAGGCTCAGGCAGAGACGCTGCGGCCCGAAGACACCAAATACTGTCTGAGCCAGAGTGGAAACAAAACAACAAGTGGACCAGGATTAAGGCTTTAGAAGTGTTTATGCCTCAGAAAAGTCAAGATCCGTGACATTTGCCTGTAAATAACGCCTGTGTTGCCGCTTACAGACATTACAGATGACAACTGATTTAACACCACAGTGATTCACACTAATTCCACTTCATGAAAGCTTTAAATCTTTTTTATTTCTTGTGTTAGGGTGAGAAAACATTCTTTGGTTTATTGGATGCAGGATACCAGCCCCAGCCTTTTTGGTGTCCCTCAAGCATAAATTTGACCCCCCCGCATCATGGGATGTTGTTTGTGTTTGCCCAGTTGTCATCAAAATGCAGATGTTCACATTTCCGTTCTTACTTAGCACTCAAAGGGCAAAGTAACATTAAAATTCAAATGGACTGAATCAGCTATATATAAACATTAGTGGAAACTGTAAAATGAAAAAAAACAAGAAAAAAATACAAACTCAAGTTCTACTTTCTTTTCCCAAAGCTTTCAGCTTTTCTCCCGTGGATGGAGTTGGCTCTTCTTTCTCTTACTTTGCTTAACTTTGAAGCCAGCATGGATGAGAATTCCTGGAAGTGATATGGAGGAAATAATAATAGATCCATCTCCATGACAACTGAACACACCATCTATTGATGAAGAATGTGTTGTATTGTTAAAAGCCCTGGAAATCTACTATCTCCAAAGTTAAATGAACTTTGATAATTAAAGCTGCAATAATTGATTATTTTGGCCACTTGAGGGCAGCAAACACAACACTGACATATCATTGCCTTTTAAGTTTATAGGACGCACTTGTTTTTTTAAAAACATATTATCATTCAGTTGTACTTCTTTCTCATTTAAAGTACATAGCTAATTACACTAGGAGAAACACAACAGTAAGGATTATCAGTGATAGCTACTGCATAATATGAAGCCACGAAAATACAAACCCGAAAATAAAATTGATGGATGGGTGAGAAACAGACAACTGTTCCTGGTATTCGCACATCTTGTGGTGCATTCAATTTTAATTTGTCCCGGGCTCAACATCCATCACCCTCAGCAGCACTTAGTCACAGCTGTGCATTCTATAATCACATCATGAGAACATTATCGTGGCCAAAGGTGTTGCACTGTTCTCTTTTCAAAAACCGTGAAAAATGTTGTGTTTTCTGTATTTTAATGTCACTCATAGGAATGATAGAAATGTAAAAAAAATAAAACAGATACCATTGAGGTTATGTTCTCAATATATTGTCTTTAATTTGAAGGTTTCAGAGACAAATGTGTCTGGAAGTGATCAAGCTGTAACCCCGCTGTGCTGCTATTTGAACCACAGCAACAGCAAGTTCATTCAGTTTTGTCTTGACATGAACCAAAGTGTTGGATGAGACCTACTTTTGGAGATGGATGAATGAGTTAACCCTTACATTCTGTTTAGGTCAAATTTGATTCATTTTGATATTTGACAGCTGTAAAAACACCCCAAATGTCCTTTACCCTATTTAATTTAATTTCAGCTGAAATTTGACGACTTTTCCTAAAGTGGCCCAAGAAATGCACAGAAATGAAAATATTTTAAAATTTTATACTGTTGTTAAGGTGCTACAAATTCTTGTCCATGGTCAAATCTGACCTGTATTTATTGACATGGCATTTTGTTAAATGAATAGTTTTAATAAGATAGTAGTTATGAGGATTTCTTTTTATGATGTAGCAGTGAAGACTGATGGCTCTAATGGTTATACAATAAACCCCACACTTCCATAAAGTTCTTGTTATTTTCACTTTACATAAAATACATTTCAATCATTATTGCTATGTTATATTTTCATGTCTTAGGTAAAACAGGACATGATATTGTGTGATAGGAGATGTTTTTTCTCCTAAAATGAGAAAACACATCTGTGGTTCAACATTTGGTATAGACACTTTTTATGAGGAGATTCTTAGACGAGGTCAAAATTGACCTGCAATGGTGTAGAATATAAACAGTATGTAAGGGTTGACCAAATTCGGTAGATTTCATATTTTGGGCTATATGACGACTGTGGACATCTGGAACATTTTTCATAACAATCCATTTAAGATAACAGTAGATAACGCTGTATCTACTGTATATCAATAGTCTTTATATACTCACATGTGATAAACGATGTCATAATTGTTCAGACTTGTTTTCTTTCTTATAGTGTATCCTGAGACTTGCTGAGATTCGGTTGAAAGGAAATCTCTTCGCCCCTTTCCATTAATTTATTCATTTCTTCATTCCCCTGTGAAATTCAGGAAATATTTTATTGATTGCACACCGGCCGTTTGTGGACATTTCTTAAGGCATTTTTGCACCTTCTGTGTGACCACTGCAGATTCAGGGCAAGAGTGTTTTTTCATCCCCCCCACCCCTCATGTAACAGAATTGGGTTGGGAGTCAGGAAAGATGAGCTAAAGCAAAGGTTATCAACTCTTTCTGTGTGATGTACAACTGCAGCCCTATCAGATGACCTTCATCAGCACCACCACAAGGTGTTCTTATGAATGGAGTATAAACTGGATATAGCTTAATACTTAAAGTGTATACTGTTACAATAGGTTTTTTTTTATTTACTTGGAGTGGCAGGAGCTGGACCATACTGTTGACAATTTTTAACCACATTCAACTTTTTATAGTGCTTAACACAAATATGTGGATGTATTATCTTAATCAAATCGCTACATTTCTGCTTTTTGATTGAGTTCATTGGTTGAACTTTCCATGCACTCCCTGGCTACTGCACGAGTACCGCTGGTTGGGAATCACTGAGCTAAAACACTGGCTGGATTATAATGCCAAGCAGCACCAAGGCGATCATGACGATGCTCAGAGATGTATTGCTGTCTAGAATCTGGACGGTGTCTTCAACTACACCTTCGCCTTAATTCGAAAGAATAAGCTCACTATTTCATCGTTCTGTAGGAGAGAAAATGAAGTTCTCTCAGAGGAACATTAAACTGCACTCCTGTGTATGCGCCACATTACAGATTCAAAGCATTATTCAATAGAGAGAAAGGCTATTAACTCTGCTGCTTTCTGGGATGCGGTCCAAGTCAGATCAGAATTCTGGTATGGTTAAATCCCCACAAGGGTTCCTGAGACGAGGCTGGTGCTTTCTTCCCGTTGACGAGCCGAGGACACAGGCATAATGACGTTAGGCACGGTGGTCCTGTATGGACGGCTGTTTGTTTAACAGCATATTCATTGGCTGTTTGTTGATAAAACTGGTGGGAAACCTCTCCAAGCCGCCGCTTATGAATTGCCGTGGAGCTTTCTCGGTGATGTCTATTGTTTAGTTCTCCTCTCTGGCACACCACGCGTCAGAATGGTTAAATTGACTTTGAAAACGGGGACGAGGCCAGTGTCAAAGGACAGTATGTGGATCCCTGCTACACCTTCTGCTGCGGGAATCTGCTTTAGATGGAAATAAACAGAGAAAATAAACCTGTGCACCCCTCATTCACAGGCCTGCTCACACCAAATTTTGTGTTGAAGTTAGACAGAGCGTGTAAAAGTATGTGTCTGTTGTCGTTCCCTGTGAAAAAAAACGCAAAAAAAAAAAAAAGAGACAATGATGGCAATTAAGATGTGAGCCATCTGCACTTGCGCAACTGACATCAGCAGTTTGATTAAGCATCTTCTCCACTCGTGGCCTACATATGCCCTCATTTCTCTGTTTGATGTATTTTCCTTCCTTGTTCTTTCTTCAAGGAGGAAAATAAAAGAAGACACCAAGACAAATTTCCTTCGGGAACGTGAATCATCTTTCATGGATTCTGTGGGTGGCTATCTTCTTCTGTGTCTGGGTAGCTTCGACAACCGCTATTGTTCCACATCAATACCAATTCTGACTTGTTGAGATAAAATTGGTATTCATGGCTTGTCAGTCGATTGTTTCCTTCGTTTTTTGATTGATTTCAGTGCACAACAACACATGTAGCTTATCTTTATAACCGTTAGTGTTTCTCTGTGGGTTTCTGATAGAACAAGCTATCAGACCCCTAATATTTCAGACAGTAGACCAGGAACAAATACATACTGTTTTTGTATTGTATTGTAGCGGTTTTACAACACGTCCTCATAATTAAACGACCACATAGGTCGATTGTACCGTACCCTACAGAAAAATCCATAGGAGCATTTTATAATATGCTGCCTCTATCGGTGCTATCCAAAACTGTTACAATTCACTGTTTTATGATGTGACAACACTGTGGTTAAGGTATGGTTAGGTTTAGGCGCAAAAAAAGTTAGGGAAAAAACAAGGTTTGGATTAAAATGATAACTGGAAAAGTGGTGTCGGTTAAAGTTACAAACTTCGTCATCATGGCAAAAGTAAACACCATGACAATCGTTATAATTTTTTAAAAACTGTCCTGACTCGTGGTTGGAAACATGACACACATTTTAAAATGTAAAAAACAACAACTATACAATACCTGCTTCGAGTGTTGCCTACCTACCTTTTTTGTGATTGTAAACAATATGAAAAGTACTCAATTTCAGTTTAATAAAGTTGGATGACCTGTGACTAAAAAGTGGTCAGTATGGTCAAAATCAATGCAGAACAGTCCCTGATTTTTAATTCCTTGTATGAGGCAATCTCCAAAAAGTGAATCTTGTAAACTCTTTCAAACAGCAGAGTTTGTAATGCAGAGAATTTATGATCTTCAAACCCTCAGATGATGGTGAGTGATGTGACTTGAGCTATTTTTGACAAAGCTCTTCCAGAGACATTACACAACTGTTTGTACTCACCATCACTTAATTGAATTTGACATCAAATTGATGGACTGTCCCTTTAACTGTCATTTTAGAAATAATTGCTTTAGATTGAATTTTTCTGTTAAAAGCTGCACAGAGAGAGACAGACATTAAAACTGATGCCCCAGAAGTACTGCAGATGGCTGCCAAAGACAGCCAACCATCAAACAGATGAGACACAGAGAAACACTGGAGCACCTTCACTCACACTGAAACGTAAGAAAGAGCTGCCCTGTCCTCTGTCACAGCCAACAGCCACTTTCTTTTACATTTTTTATTGCTCAGAGTTTCAGCATATCAGTCTACGGGCATGTCCAGGAGCAAGGTGTTAATTATGTGGATGGGTCCAATCCTGAGCCTCCATCTGGCTAAAAGTGGGCAAAGAGTCCAGCCTCTGGTCTGATTACACCGCAACCATCTGGTGAGGGCCTGTATCAGTAATGCACAAGTGCAAGACAGAGCATTCTGCTTTTACAGCGTTAATAAGTAAATTATCATTGTTGCATTTAGTTCTTTTGCATTTAATTCATGCCTACAGGATGTTACACAACAACCAGGTGGTGCAAAAAGTGTCTTTGATTATAGTGCTTATATTATGTTATTCCCAGAGAGGATTACATACTTAGTCATGCAGTTGATACAGTCACATATTTATATCCATTACAGTACACTATAATACAAATATCGTAATTAGACACTTCTTTCCCAATACATCTGTGTATTTCTGGCCTTGGGCTCTGCTCTTGTGTAATGTTTGAGTATCTACAGACCATTGGCCGTATAGATAATATTTTTGTCTCTGGTCTTATCTGTTCCTGTTCAGATTTAATATGTGTCTGTTATTCAAAAACAAAAAAAGAAAGAAAAGTAATGAAAAAGGAATCAAAGCTGTTCAAATACAGTTCCCACAAATTTAAGGGGTTTTCCTCTTAAAAGAGAGAGTTTTTTTTTTAATGAATTCATTTGAGGCTTATATAATATGTTATATTTCCATGCAGCTTATAGATTCTTCTGTACAAACCTGTATATATAATTTACAAATCAACCTGTATATAGAACTTAATCTCTTTACTCTAATAAATAACATTCATCTCATTTGTACTGTAAATAACTTCATCTGTATATGACTCTGACATACAATATTCATCTCACTGAGTTCCATATGCACATAGCTTCATGCACATAACGTCTCCTGTGTATATATAACTTATTTTATTTTCAGCACTTTAGTGGTTTTCACTCAGTTTAGATGCAAAACTGCATTTTGTTGTGCCTGTACTGGTACCGTGCAATGACAATGAAGTTGAATCTAATATAATCTTAGTATGCTTTAAATAAAGTGCTTGTCAGATTATCTCCCAGTGTGTTAAATTGTGTCCAACAATCTCTGAAACAGACACTTCAGCAGTCATGTTAGTTTTAGGCAGGAAACATAGTCAGGGTTTGAACATCTCTTTCAAGCTCCCATTTTTCATTCTTGATACAATTATGTCAATTATGGGCAACACAATGACTGTTTCTAAACTGAAATTGTTGGAAAGTACTTGCCACGACTACCAAATCATGCAAAACACAGAATTCCTCGAGATCGGAGAAGCACTCGAGTCTGTTGAATAAACTCACTCACCATGTCTTGCAAACTTGTTCATTAGAAGCATACTGACACCTCTAAAAAAACATCAGAACTCCACACTGCAGGCTGGACAGGATCTAGGACTGGCAGCACCTTAGCCTTTAGGTCCTGATGCCTTCCTCCTTGGTGACAACAGCAGCCAACCTCCCTCCCTGCCTCCCTCCCTGCCTGCCTGCCTGCCTGAAGAGGCTGTGAAAAGTGTCACATCCATGGCCCGGTTCCACAAGATAACGCAACTCTAATAGCGTATCGCTGGAGCCCCTGACACCCTGAATGAAAGAACTTGACATGGCAACATGAATGTGAACACAATGGCTTTGACAGGCAAGCAACAGCTCCAGCAGGGAATAATGCAGTCGCCCCTGGACAAGAAATAATGCACATTCTTTAACTATTCATCAGCCAACTGACAGCGAGGACGATTTGAATGCCTTCAACAGTATGAGACCTGACAGAAATTTTTGCTGTTTGGTAAGAGTTCAAGTGCAACAGCAGGCATGAACCTTGAAGTGTGCAGACAACTGCTCATTGATTACAGTCCCTACAGGCTCTGTTACTGCTTGAATTCATCAACAAAATGTCTTTTGGGGCAAAAAGTCCCTTTTCATCACTGGACCAATTGCACCAATCTGCCGCCAATGCCAGCCGGCCTGTTGGATAAACCCCAACCCCCCCCCTAAAAGTTTTGAAGTCAGTCTCCAGGGTTGCTGCAGTGAAACACACCGCTCACACTTACTGTCTAGCCTGAGTCCTGCTGTGAGAAAGAGGTACTGGTTGGGTGTAGGGGAGAGGTGGGTGTGGGGGTTTGGAACATCAAGCCAATTGTCTGTCACATCAATCAGGGGGATGTTCATCCAGCAATCAGTCAGTGAGCCGGTGGTGGCACAGGCATCAATAAGGCAGGCTGACAGCAGGTTTGGAGGGACTGTAACGACCCTCTTCCTCCTGGAGTGTGCCCCAAACACACAGATATTCACCAGATAGAACAGACTGACTGCCATTCAAATCAATAACAGCTCACAATTCAACCCTTCCTGCTTCTTGTTCAAGTTTTAAAAAAGTCATTTGGCTCACGGCCTGACATGCTGGCAGGAAACAGTTTGCCTTTTTTATTTTTACGTTTGGAGGCGAACCAGGTTTGTTTTTACCATCCGCACACCTACATCCTACATCTTCTATGTTTGGTAAGCCTTTGCATCCCACATTGGTGAAGCAGTAACGGAAGATAGACTAACATATCTTCTATTTTTAAAGCGCACTATATTTAACTTCCAAGTTGGAATCGTGATACAAGTTCTGAATTCCATCCAGAGAAGTGGGCATACAACAATATCTTCCTGTTGTGTTCTAAAATGAGCATTTAAAGGTGCACCGTCAATATTTTTTATACAAACAATGCATCAAATAACTAAATGTAATGTGAAAGGTGTAACATGTAGTGATGACCATACAGAGAATCATCACCAACTCTGCCTTTCCCTTAAGTTCTATAGAACTTTTTAGCTACTTTCAGCTAATTGCTCCAGTTTTACAGCCAGCAAGAACTCCGACTGGTCCAGCACCAAAACGAAGACTAGCTAGTTAAGAACTGGTTTCTAGCAGCTAGCTAGTGAATAAAGTTGAGAATTTAGCAAGCTAAAACCCTCATCCAACTCCTCCCTGCTGCGAAATCCAGCTAGAACTAGCTTCAGACCTTAGCTGGTCATTCTGGATTTACCTGCTGAGTCGGCTTGCTCAAGCTGGTGTAATCAGCTGATCGACCAGTTTTGCTAATAAACAGGATATTACTACAACTTTCACACTGTTAACGCATGGGGATACCATTCTGGATTTTTAAGTCGGGGCTAGTGGGGTTCGTCCAACTTTCCGAGTCGGAAATCTGACTTCAGGGGATGTTCCAGTTGAAATTTCTGACTGGGAACTCGGAAATTCTGACTTCCGAGTACAACTGGAAGGCACCACTAGGTCAAACTGGTCAAACTAGTAACCAGCTCAAGATAGATTTTTCAGTTGGGCTTTCCAGTTGTTCCTCCACCTGTCCAAAAAAAAAAATCTATGAATGCAATATGCCCACATATGTAAAAATCCTTAGATGGACTGTAGATGGATATAGGTTCAGATTTTGCAGGGACATTACAATGGAGAAAAATAGACAGTCTCTATTGATGTAGCAGTGTGACCATTTTATCCAAAATTCAATTTCAGTTACTTTCACTGAGTAACAAACTGAATCTTACAAGCAATTGTAGTCACAAAAGCACAAACTGTTTCTTAAACAGCAATGACTGGGCACTGTATTCAGAGAAAACCGCATCTGTAGATGTTTAGTCTCTCTCAGCTTGCTTTGGTATAAAGCAATTATGGCCTGAGTGCAGGTTCTGATTGCCTTAGTGATCTATGTACTTTTGTGATTTCGGGATTTCTTGAAATGAAACCTTTCAAATATGACCTCCCCTTGCCATTTGAAGCTACTGTTGTGCACACTTGCCAGAATCTACAGGGATAAAGTGACTGTCTTTCCCAGAGGACAGGTGCTTTTTATATTAAAACCTTGCCATTACACACTGAAGGACTTCTCCTATCTATCTGATCTAACTCTATCTCCAGAGTACTCTCTCTGCAGCGAGGTGCCAACTCTGTGCCTCTTATTCAAATCAAGTCACGGATCTCAGTGGGAGTCCCTCTGAGGACAAAAGCAAGGAGGCCTGGACCATGAAAAGAGATTACCATTTCACAGATTTGAATTCTGAGCAGCGCCGCCACTGCTACTGTTTCCAACTAAATGGATGAAGTGTTTGTTGACTTGGTTGTTTCAATACTGATTAAAATAATAATGACCTGTATGGACTGGAGAGGGCATTACACTGGCTTTGCCACTGATGTGCCATGAGTTAAGGGCTTGTTAAGATGAATAACTATTGACATGTCTCTTTGGAACTCGCAGTTCGAGAGCTTCATGTTGCTGGAAATGCTCCAAATGCTGACTGGCTTTTCTTCATGCTCTTCTTATGTCTCCCTGGCAACTGTACAAGATGTAGATAATACTTATTCACTTGTTAACGTATTCATCTTCTCTAAAGGAGTTGTTCAGTTAGATAGATTTATGGTGATTACCTTCTGTATGATATCATGTTAGCCGGAAAACCTCTATTAGTGTTCATATGGACACCTGACTGAAACATTGTGAACCTATCCTTTAGGTTGTCATGGTATCCCTCCAAAATACAGTACTGACTCGATGCCATAGCTTCTCAAACCCTAATGAAATAAGCATAAGGCAGAGTCTGACTTATTTCTCTCTCAAACCACAAGATATATCCTCTCCTACAGTCACATTACATATATTGCTGTAAACTGATCCTACATTGCTAGATGTGTTGTGGGCAGATGTTGTAATGCCAAGTCTGCACTAAAAACTGATGTGGAGTTTGAAAGATGTGGGTGTTTACTAAGCAGGGAAGTTGCTATTGAACTGCCTTATGGCAAGGGAAAGACGTGGTGTTATTTGGAGGTTGCAGAAGTGAAACCTGTGCTCAACAACCATATATGACAACCCACGTAATAGCCAAAGATGCTAGGCGACCGAATAAACCTTCTACCACACCACAGTTCCACAACACAACTCCCTGTAAATACCACAAATTGTCTGTTTTATCATTCTATTTATGCACAGGTTAAACAAAGGAGAAACAATGTGTTAATTAGTGAGTTGCCCCTTTAAATATGTTTTTCAGTGCCTCAAACACCAGACATAAACATCCATTCAACCCCTATTATATTGGAGTGGTGGCAGAAATCTCAGACAGATCCAGATGGACAGTATCTAGGGGCTCAGTAGATTACAAAAGAGAAACAAGACTGATTATATATATTAAGGCCAGCGGTTGCTGTACATTTCATTCTGACTACATCTTCGTTGCTAAGCATTCACCACTGGTGTTTTGACGATGCAATTTGCAGGCAATCAAACATGTATTTCTATTGAAACTTCTGTCTTGCTATCATGAAAATGATCCAATTCTTCTCATTTTATTATTATTTTATTTCACTAGTGCTCAATACTTCTTGTTTGCAGTCTCACACGGCGCCAGATGTTGATGCATGTGCTAAATGGAAGAAATGGAAGAGGAGCAGAACTGATATTCATGGGGTCAATTGTGTTGGTAAAACCTTTTAGAAATGTGTGACAATGTGAGGGAGAGTGATGGTAGAGCGACCAGGAAACACCTCAGCAGGAGAGCGTCATGTGGTTGACAAGGCACAGGTGCCTCAGACAAACACTGCACTGTCCCATCCATCGTGGGCACCGGTCAGTCGGCCTAAAGGCCACTTCATCACCGCCTGTCAATAGGACACAACTGATCACTGTTTGAGTGCGCTGGCCTGAGATGGGAATGAGTCCTCCATCAGTCTCTTTTGCACCACAGATCAATGTCAGTTATATCCAGTATGACTCATACAGCATTGATTTCATGAGAGGAAATAACAAAGAATAAGATGAATATTCTCATGAACTGGTGTTGGTTTCAGAATCTGCGATTGTTGGGTATAGATTGCTTTCAGCTTGTTGGTTCTTTCAGTGTTTAATGTTCACTGTACATTTGCAACAGTAAAGGAATAGTTTCACATTTTGGGCAGCACTCATATTCACTTTCCTTCCGGGAATGAGATAACAAGACCAATATTAATCAAATTTTTGTGCTTTAAGTACAGTCAAGAAAAGGTTACCCGAGCTTATCATAAAGACTAGAGGCAGGGGGAAGCAGCTTAGCTACACTCTTCCAAGTTCAAATATATACGTACCAACATCTCTAAAGCTCAGTAATTGACACAGTATATCTCATTTGTTTAACTTGTACACAAACAGAACATTTGAAGTTTCAGAGGACTAACAGTTTTCCAACTACTCAGAAGTACTCAGAAAATAGTTCCACAATGTTACACCTTTCAAAAAGCACAACCTGTTTGTACATTTCTATTCTTGTACATTTGCATTCATCACTGAGCTTTAGGTGTTGATAGGTATGTTTTTGGACAGAGCCAAGCCAGCTGTTTACCCCCTGCTTCCAGTTCTTATGCTAAGCTAGGCTAATCACAACCTCACTACTCCATCTCTGTATGCCAGTTAGCATACTTCCCAAAAATGTTAAAACCTTCCTTTAAGACCAGTTTTCACCAACCATGTAGTTTTTTGAACAAAGCATTATAAGGCAACCAGTTAATCATTTCTATAAGCTGTAGCAGTGAGCAGGGCTACAATAATCAAGATACTGTTACTTTAATTAACTCTAATCTCAAGGCTCAAACACTGGAATAATGTGTTGTTAAGACATATTGAAGACAGAGTTGTCTTTGCAATCCCATGTTTTGTAAATTTTTATTAATTAGTGAGCTTTGGAGGTGTTGGTAGGTATATCTTTGGACAAAGGCAGGCTAGCTGTTTCCCTCCTACTCTCAGTTTTTACTTTAAGCTAGACTGACTGAGCTAGGCTAGCCAATCTTCTCATCTCACTCTCAGTAAAAGCCAGTAAGCATATCTCCCAAAATGTCAAACTATTCCTTTAATACCATTCTTCACTAAACATGTAGTTTTTTAAACATAGGATTATAAGGCTACTAGTTTAGTAACCTTTGCTATACTCTATAGCAGTTAACAAGGCTACAACACTCAGGATATTGTTACTTTAATGGACTTAGTATTACCAGTTCAAGGCTCAAACAGTGGAATCATTTCTTTTTACATCGACACATTGAACACAGAGTTGTCTAAAATTTGGCCCGAGCAGGTTTGAGCCTTTATGAGTCTCAGAGAATCCCATGTGTTGTAATTTCTCCAGAAACCAGCTGGTTAAGACCTTCCCCTTAATCCCCTCCCTGAGATTTAGAAACTCAGGGAAGAGCCGAGCTTCATCTCGCGACTCATTTGGGAGACATTTTGGACGATTACTTGTGTGGGATGTGGTAATGCAATTATATCTCCACACGGTGCACAGCTCAGGGCTCCTCAGATGACATTAGACTTGATGGATACAGCTACCAAACACATTTTCATGATCGTCATGTGGCAGTAAATAACAACATCTCCAGTTTCCTCCCACGCCATCCTATGTCCCGATAGCAAGCCATTCACTTTATACTGATTGAATTATGAGTGATTGAGCACAAATAACATGGACTGAATAATGAGGTAAATAAAAATAAAGCTGGAAAAACTACAGTGATAGACATTTGTAGTCCTTCTGCCGTGTTATAATGAGCATAATTAATCATTAGCAACATCCCAATAAATTAATCGACACTAATTATCAAGTTAGATTTAACGACTTCTACCTCTTTGACAACTTTTAGAATTTTTGACAGCTCTTTATAACTCCTCAGAGACTTTGACTTGTGTTCACTTGAGACCCCCCCTCCTCCTCTCAATTGCTCATATTTTCATAGGCAGCTCTTGCAAATTCCAGCAAGAGTTAGATCACAATTTGTTCCAGATTGTCTGTCCGGCAGTTTGTTGGAGGAGCAGTTTGAGGCAGCTATTTTGCAAACTCTGCTCTCCTCCGGCGCAATGGGAGGTTTGCCACAGAGGCTGAGTTGTATGTATGCACTCATTGGTCCTTTTGAAGTTCTGGCGCTCGCTCCGCTCCGCTCTGCTCCGCTCCGCTCCCACACACACACACACACACACACACACACAGACAGACACACGCACACAAACGCCACTTTCTTACGGTCATGTAAAAACAAATACAAAGCCAATATGATGATGTTTTTCTTAAGATTTGGGTGGTTTATGAGTTTCTGCCGGTGGTGCTTTCTAATGTCTGTACTTATAGTAACTACGCTGTTCTTCAATATACAGGAATGCGACATAGCAAAATCATCAGTAACAACAAGGCTGAAAATATTCTATATTTTTGTTATTTTTGACAAGTCCAATGAGAAGATCAGTGTTGGTTTAATGGGTTAAATGTTTAAATGAACCTGCATAGATACTGCTAGGGGTAATTGGGAAAATACAGTTGTGAATGATTTTAGGTTTAATTGAATTGTGGGAATCTGTAGGCGACCTAAAAGTCATCCTATTTAAACATACTGGGGGATTTTTTTTTTACTGATTTAATTACTGTCAGGAGTGCAAACATCTGATTTTCTAAAATAATCTGATTTGCATGAAGTCCTGCCAAATGATATACGATTCTGAGCTGTTCTGACCTGTGTTGTGCATTTCTGGAAAGCAACAGAGCAGAGCACAAAATTCAAAGTCTCTTTTCTGTGGCAGGAATACTAGTAGAAGAGAATAAACGCTTTAGAAACTGCAGGTGTACGTTTATCCCACAAGAGGAAATGTTAGTTTAACAGCCCAGTGCCATCAGCTCGACAAACGGATCAGTGATTGAAAGGGTTTGGAAAAGAGAGATTTTTTTGTTTAGTTATTTTGGTGAAAATTTCAGCTGTGGTGCTTTTCTTCCATTTTCTGTCTGTGTAGACTTTACTCCCTTCAGTAAATAGGAACAAACGCAATTTGACTGTTAAAAAGAGGCTGCAAATCCTTTGTAAATATCCCCCATTGAGTCTAAAAACACTGCAATCATCCCATAAAGTACCAACATATGTTTATAGGGGTAAATTACCTTCACACACACACACACACACACACACTAATAAGAAATACTGATGACATAACCTCAGTGATATGTCTTCTGCTGTGTCTGATTTTTAAGGAAATTACCACAACACAAGTTTTTTTCAGAGTAAAAGTGCATATTTGTGATTCACATCTTCAGTAGGAATGACGTGGAGTTGAGAACCATAAGGGAAGTCAGACAGGACCAAGGTTTTGGTCGAATGCCAGTCTTATCCTTTAACAATGCCAGAACAGATTTCGCCATCAAGACCTATTTTTTGTTACAACCACCGTCCTCAGTGCGAGTTTCCAAGTTTTTCATGTTTATTGAATATCTTGAAACGAAAACATACGAGCACATATCGCAGCGCAAGTATCAAGAACAGGACAACCTGAATCAAGGAAATGAATGTATTGGAAACAGGTGAAATATTCTAACCCTACTGGCAGATTTTTTTCCTGTTGTTTTAAGAAAATAAGATTTTCATGGTTCAACGGACAAAATGTTAAAATGGAGATTTTTTTTTTGTTGCACTGTATTCCAAAGAAATAGCTGCCAGACACATGAAACACATGATATCCTGTGTGTCGGATGTTTGTTTTTTTCTTTTCCCTCAGAACAGATCTACATTAGTAGACGTTTAGAGCAGCACAAATCATATTTTTTTATGTTCTATAAGAAGCAACAAAATGGAAATTTGTTTATTAGCAAATGTCTCATAGTGTTGCCACAAATGTTCCCAAACAACCTGTAAACAAATTACAATTGGAAGTGAAGGATACACAGTGCAGCAGTTCCTCCACCACTGTGCAGCTGCCAATAGTCGCCGACTCCCAACAGTCCTGCCAACTGCTGCTTGTCACTTCTCTCTGGCAGACGCGTCTTTTCAAGGCCCCTCGCCACTCCAGACTTTGAACGCGACGCGGGCTGCAGGACACGCTGTACCGACAAGATAAACACTCCACGTATTAAAATGTCACAAATTAAAAAATAATTCATGTCTTTTCAATCTGTTAATTTGATGTCTGGTAATTTTTTTTATGTGTGTAATGTAATGTATGTCATTTTTACACGCTATAGAATTTCAGTTCATTCATCCGAATTTTCTCTTTTGGCCACAAAAACAAAGCCACCTTTTATGTTGGACTTGTTGCCTCTCGATCAATACCATCTTTGTGTCTTTGATCGCTCAGCCTATACACGCATGAAGTCTGCATTTAAGCGATTTTGGTACTGAACCGTAGATATTGCCAGCGGGTGGATCTGAACTCTGGGAGAACATATGGGGTCAATTAGGCAGAGTTTGCTCCTGGACTGAGTTCAACTGATCCACAATAGGGACCTGCAGAATAGGTGGTCTCAGGCCATTTGGCAAGGCAATTGTGGGCAGCCTGCGAGTTAGCGACATGAAAGTATCAGGTGTTAGCCAGCAAATGATCCAGGAAAGGTGAGGCTGGGGTAGCAGATTGGCTGGCTCAGGCCCCGTGTGACCAGTGTTTGCAGATAGAGAGGAGAGATAGAGGGGGGCATCCATGCATGATACACTGCTCTTTACAGTGTTAATGCTCTATTTAAATACAATTGTAAGTCACTTAGCCTACCGCATTGTAAATCTGCCTGTGTTAAGGAAGTCACTTAATATATTTATTGCATAAGATATAAAGCTGAAGTGAAAATCTATGTTTTAAAAGTAAGAAAACTTCACAAAAATCGCTTCTCATTACAATAATGTATAATGACAAAAAACAACTAAAAATCCAGCCAGGGAATGAAGCTTATTCAACAGTATGCTGTGGTGTGGTTCACTTCATACAGTATGTATATAAATATATATTTGTTGTTTATTCTAATGTTTGCCTTTAGCTGCCATTAAGCAGAGATTACAGCTATAAAGTTGAAAAAAAGATATTAGAATTAAAGATTTGAATATAGGATTGGTTCCAAAATCAAGTAGAATTTCATTCAAGACATTTCTATAAGACTTTTTGACTAGAGATATTAATCTTTTTTCTTTTTTTTTTTGAGTAATGACATTATTTTACTAATTACTTTCAACAACTTCCATAACTAATCGTCATATTTAATTTGCTTTTACATTTATTAATTTGGCCAACACTTGCGTTAGCCAAACCTATTTTTCTTCTTTGTAACACATAGAACTAGAAAAGAAACAACAGCCAAGCTAATGCTACAGTCCATAAACAGCTAGCTTAGCCTTGATGAGCATACACAACACTCCAGAAGTCTTTAGATTGAACAAAAGCAGGTCATTCATGATTGTTGCTTATCAGCAGCTAACATTAGCATGCTAGGTAAGAGGACATTCCATGTTTAGTACAGTAAATTAGATAACTTTGGAGCTACAGAAGGACATAATGCCCCTCTTTTGGCAGAAGCAAGCCACCTGCACCACAATGCACAAGCTAGCACACCCTGGACCAGTCTCACTGAACATGATATCAATCATCCATTCATCTCCTGTAATTACTGGAATTCAAATAGTTATCCCTTAAACCATTTGTTATTAAAATAATCACATTACTGTATCTCATCATCAGTGTCTTAGTGCTCATTGCATATGGAGCTTTAGCGGTTCCTAGCTTGGGATTCTGGAGACGAAAGACAACACCACTGATGTTCAATAATTTAAAACACACACAGTAGCGACATACATTTTTTCATATTGTGGTTAGATGTATTTTAGGTCAAAGCTGAGTTGAAGCCACATAATATCATACACATGCATGTGGATCTAAAGTTGGCTGGCTGGTGTTGCGTTTGAGGTGAACCTAATTTTGAGTGAAACATGATAATATATTCCGTGAGACTTCAGCCGAGGTTAAGAGCATGTTCTTGGATCTCGATTGAACCCTGATGACATCGAGTCTGAGTGAAACACACACCGGGGGCAGTCCTATCTGTAAATACGTCCTTTAGAACAAACACGGTCGAAAGCTTTTATACTCTCCTAAACATACTTTTTAGGTTTATGACTCATCCACAGTTTTAGAGTTCAAACTGTGCTTTCAGCGCATAAAGGGATTGGAAACCACAGTTTACAGTTCCCAGCAAAGCTATCCATCAGAAAAATGAAACCATGGTTTGAGTTTTTCAAATATTCACTTTGGTCTGCAGGGTGAAGTCACAAGTTGTCTACATGTTGTGTAAATTGGGGGAGTCACAGTGGAAAATGGGCACGGATCGAAAATAGAATGGCTACTCAGCGGAATCGACGGATGTCAAAACAGTCAGAGAGAAGTTAAAAAGAGCCTTGTGTGCTGCATACCATGAAAAATTATATTGATGAGCCTGTGAAGGAGTTTTGATTGATCTTTTTTTTCCCATACTGTGTGTTTTCATTTTTGAACATGAATTGGTCCTCATGCTTGTCTTTGTTAGAGAAACCTTATAGGTACATGGAACCCAGAGGTTGTCATTAAAGTCAAACATATTATTCTGCCATAAACCCTGAAATACCAAACACTTAATTACAAACAGACTCATTTTAAAGAGGGAAAGTCAGATTTAATACAACATGGGTTGGACTTGTGTAGTTTTTTCGACATGCGTATCGGTAATGATACGGGAAGACTCAACATGGCAGGAAAAGAAGTCTGATGTGGCGAGAAACAGAAGAAGTCAGAAGATCGGTCAGGTTTAAACAAACTTCTGCACAAAACTGACCTGACTCGCGGTTGGAAACAGGAAATGAACAGCTGTCTCCTGAGGCAAAGTCCACTGCTGGGTCAATACCTCCATCCACCTCCTCCTCCTCCTCATTTTATCAACTTATACAGACGTCATCCGCAATGCACCACTGCTCCGGGTTATAATTACCACAGCTGCTAGATGACATCTGTCAGTCAAATGTAACATCGACATTACAACTTGATGTGTCATTTTTCTTGGCCGGTCAGTCTCCTTGTTCAGAAAGATATTGTTGCTTGTATATAAGGCTGAAGGATGGTCAGACTTGCACAATACATCATGTGTACAGGATAGACCCTTATAGCAAAATGACAGTATAGAAAATGAGGATGTCAAAGTTATATATAGATTATAAACATGCCTTATATGATCAGGGTGGCATTGAAAAACTTCCAGGTGCTGCTAAACCTTGTCTTGGAGGACCTAGAACAATGAACATTGGACAGTGCTTATGTAATTGATATTTGGTCTGTTTTATCTCAAAACATCTGGACTTTATATGTTATGATATTTTATCTTGTGTAGCTCTTACAGCTTTTTATCACTTTTACATGATGTTTTGGTATACCGCTGTAATGTGCTGCTGCCTTCTAGGCCTAGTCACCCTTGAGAAAGAGATCCTCAATCTCTCAATGGCAATACCTGGTTAAATGAAGGTTTTTTTAATTATAAAGTAAAAATAAATAAAACCTCTTTTCACCAACGAGACGACTTGACATAATTCACACAGGGGAGAGGGGGGCTGAATCTCCTGGAGGATGAAGATCAAAAATCCATAACCTGTGGAATAAAGTACCAACAGCCATGGGAGTGAGAGATGTTCCAGGTCAAGTACAGAAAAGTCTGAGTGAAAAGAGAGGACAAGAAAGAGACATCAAACAAACAGAGGAGGAGAAGTCTGTGTGTGGTTCTGTCTCCTCACTCTTTATTTGATTCAAATGCACTTTCTTGATGATTTTTTTCCCTTTAAAGATGTTTCTTTTTCTATCTTTGAACATGAGAAGGAAGATGAAAGCAAATATTCTATTTCTAATTGTGTTGTTCCCTCTTTCTTCTATTAAGAAATAAACATAATGTTTTTTGATAAAATGAAGTTTTCCAAAATTGTTAGGGAAATGACCACAGTGCTTTTTATTTATTATCTATTACAACTTGTTCTGTACTTAAGTATTGTGATAGTCTATTGTATGTGTTCTTGGCTAAATTGTATAACTTTAAATTGAATGTTTAATTTAAAAAGGAGAAAGTTTGAAGACAGACTTCTGGATTTAGCTTCGATCTATTTAGCATAGTTGTGCATGCACCCAGATTGTCTGTCAATGATGGATTATTAATAACAGTTTGGGTGTGCTTTCTTTCAGGTTAACCTCAGAAAAATCGAATCACTAATTCCAGACTTGTTAGCCCTTAAAATGAGGCAATACCTTCTTTTAACTCTTCATCACAGGTTATAGTGTTTTAGTGGAGTCAAACAATGAGAATGTCTCATCTGAAGGAGCGTAGCCTATTTATTGAAGAAAACAACTCAAATTATAATCAGGAAGACTAAGGACATTTATAACATTTAAGCAAAGCAATAGATATCAAGTCGGCACCTTAACAACAAGTGTAATCATAGGGTTTTATATAATAATGTAATAAGTAGCCAAAAATAGACTAGATGAAAATTCAGCACACTAGGAGGTGCACTTTATATGGGCGACCCAACACTCAGAGCACTTGTGCTGCAATCTTTAACTTCACAAATAAAACAAATATGACGTGAATGTAGACTATGACAGAATGCATTGATGTCATCATGAGAAAATATAGCCAACACTTCATTTTCACACTGGACAAAAGCTTTCCTGGTGGTGGTGGTGAAGATTTGGAAATGTGTTATTAACAGCGCTCCATTCATAGTCAATCATCTGATATTGTGTGAGCAGCTGATGTGATGCTATTGACCACTCGAAGCTCTTTACACTACATGTCAACATTCACTCATCAGTGCTCTTTCTTTGCCACCATGTCAATTCCTCCATCGGTGTCCAAACCCATAACAATGTTTTCCTCTGTAGCCATAAGCATGAATGCTTCAATATGCTCCTGTGATGTAGAGCTCTGTTTAATTTTTAAGTTGAGAAGCTGCACTGAGTCCGATGAACTCCCTCTGGCCCGGCACCTCCGTTAACACTGTCACGACATGAGCGAGCAGTATCACCTGCTGGGAGGTCGTTGTCACGCACCTTTCGCTCGGCCTTCCTCTTCTTCCTCCTGCTCTCCACTGGAATCAGGCTGTGGCTTATCTGTCCACACTCTGTCCTCTTCTTCATTTGGCACCGGCGGACTGTTCATGTTATCAGTGCAGCTAGCAGGGCTTTACACTGGCCCTGGCCCTGGCCCTGGCATCAGTAATAAACATATTAAATTAAAGCATTTTGCAGCACCAGCCTCGAGATTCTTTTTCTTTTTCTCTCTGACCTTTTTCTGCTCCACCTTTTAGCTTTTTTTTGGCCCTCTATCCATTTAATTTGTGTTTTTGATTTGAACTCTGCTCTTTCTGTCTTGATTTCTTATTTATTTCCCGCTTGACCTCTGACATTAAATGGATGGACATGGATTGACTTGAAGGGGTCAGGAGAAGTAACAACAATCAGTACCACTTCCTTCACCTGCTTATTGACACTTTTGGCACCGTGTAACCTCCAATCAGATGGACTGCTCCAACATCAAGTGGACCAGCTGGCAGATCAATTTTTTGTTGCACATTTGCCAGAATTGCCAGATTGCCAGTCCGAGCTTGAATGAATACATTTTCGGGGGTCCTGCAGGTCGACAGGTTTAATTACAATGTTCCCAGTTTGAGTCTGTAGACCTTTATTCAGTTCTATTCATCACTTCTCTCTCTTTCCTCATTTCCTGTCACCTCTGTACGTATCAGCTATTAAATAAAGACAAAATGCTCAAAAAGTAATAAATATAATAATAATACTAACACATTTGATTTATAGGCACCTTTGAAAGAACTCAAGGACACCTTGGTTTAGCTTCATCTTCATCAAAGCAGTAAAGAAATACATATATTTTTCTTTCTTATCCCCTTAAATATCTTGTGACCCCTTATATGTATTTTGGAGACTATATGGAGTCCTAAACCCTAGTTTTGGAACCACTGGTTTAGATCAGGGGTGTCAAACTCATTTTAGTTAAAGGGCCACATACAGCCCAATTTGATCTCAAGTGGGCTGGACCAGTAAAACCATTGTATAATAACCTATAAAATTATATATCATATTTAATATATAATATAACTTAACTATAATAAACCGTCTATTTACAAAACAGATGAATAGAATGAGATGTCTTAAGAAAAATGAGCAATTTCATCAATATTATGTCTCTGTTTTTCAGTTTATTTTGCACAGAAGCTTCTGATTGACAACATGTTGCACAATTTAAATAAATATAATCACAATATGTGAATTGTATTCTGGTCAGTGTGGAAAAAAACTCTGAATCAGCAAAAAAAATTGAATTACTTTCCTGGAATTTTCATACTTGAGTGGGCCAGATTGGACCTCTTGGCGGGCCTGTTCTGGTCCGCGGGCCATATGTTGGACACCCTGGGTTTAGATCATCTGACTAAACTGTTGGCTTGTTTACAACCCGTCTGAATGTCTGACTGCATGTTTTTTCTTGCCCCATGTTCCCGTTTTCCCAGAACAGTTATCACATACACTGAAAATTACAGATTTATCACAGATAGAATAAAATGTATGAATAAATAAAAAGTATGAAAATAAGGTTCAAGTTGTATAAATCAGAATTTCTCTTTAGTAAACTAATTTAATGCAATGGTCTGAGTCCATGTTGAAGGTAAGGTCAGTGTATATCTGTCCGTCATGCTGCAACATCCTGATTTAGTTTCAGTTGCGACTCATTAAATGTGTTACTATAGAGACATAACTCAGTTCAGATCACTCTGTGTGACCTCTGATCAACACTCTGCATCTGCGTGAGTTATGTCCCGCTTTCATCTCTTTACACTTTGAAGCATTCGTCCCTTTTGTAAAGGCTGGCATTTCACTACACAGCAAAGCAGGGAAAACGGCAGAAAAAAGAAAACTTAAGAGTTGAAAATTACCATTTTCTATGTGACAAAATTGCTTTCTCTTTATTTTGGGGGTGACATTTTCGTCCTCATGCATCATTTATACTCCCCTACAAAACGGGATGGGAAAGAGGAAAGAGGAGACAGAGGAGATGAAATTATAAAATACCAGGCCTGTTTGGATTAAAGCTTGTGTGTGTGTGTGTGTGTGTGTGTGTGTGTGCGTGCGTGTGGATAGGTACCACTCCTGTCTGATTTTATCTGTTACTATATGTGCGTGACTGCATATGTGTGTGTGTGTCTGTGTGTGTGAGTGTGTGTGCTTGTGTGCGATAGGGAGAATTTTTCAATGTGTCTGAGAATGTCACAAATGTACATGAATGGAAACAGTGGGGCATTCCAGGCAATGTTGCAGGTCCGGGGGATAATTCTGCCTTTCAACTGCTTCCCATTTATTTCATAGCCACAGCACTGTCATCTCACCCTGGTCAAGATGAAAAGCATTGTTGTGTAAAGAAATTGAAATGAAAATCCTTCTGGACCCAGCAGGATGGGGGGTATTATCTATGACTCAATGGCACTTCCCTGGGATAAGATCTAATTCTGGGAGGAAAATTTCTTTATATGGCCACCTGCTGTCGTCAGCTTTGTCCCAGGATCACAAGTTGTTCTGGGTGACCGGTCTCGGGACACGGCGAGAGGAATGCACTCAGCTCCCCGCTGACATTTAGATCTCTTTATTTTCTCTTTCATTCAACCAGGAGCTGGCTGAGAAGGGTAGGGGGAGTTAGAGAGAGGGAGGGTGAGGGTCCTGGATGAAGAGAGTAGGGAGGGATGGGGAGGGGGCTGCAGCACACTGACACCGCACACACTTCAGTAGTAACCTGAACATCTTGCCAAACCAGCTTATAAATACTGCAGCAGAATACACAGAGAAACAGATAGTGGGTTGATACAGAAAATGAATGATTTTCATTACATTTGGATCTGGATTCACAACAAATAACAGTTTTTTTGGCCCATGGCCTCACACATTTCATTTAAGTCTGTTTGAGGTTTTGAAATTGAAATCACGCTCACTGAAAGACAGCAACATTAAATTCTTGGCAGATATTTTTTAATATGACAGCTTTTTTTCTGAAAATATTGAATTTGTTCTTCTTCAAAGACCATGTTTTGAGTAACTGTTTCAGTACAGTATAACATGAAGTAAAGGAGGATAGTCAGATGCTCCACTCGTCAATATTGTTGTCTTAACAATAAATCAAAGCGCTATGTTTAAGTTGACCTTAATGACCTTTAGTGTTGCTTGTAGTGATAAACCCCTCAGCTTTACACTGTTCAGTATTTTTGTGTTATTTCTATTTTTATTATTATTTTTTGGGGCTTTTTGCCTTTATTTTGTTAGTAGGTGGCAGAGAGGCCGACAGGAAACAGGGAGAGAGAGAGAGAGAGAGAGAGAGAGAGACAGAGAGAGACAGAGAGCGAGAGGGGAATGACCCTGCCGGAATCGAACCAGGGACGCTGGCTTTATGTAGCATGCACGGTAACCACTCGACTACCAAGGCCCTCTGCAGTGCACTTTTACTGGCACTTTTTTCCCCCCCCCATTAGATAGTTAGGGATGTGTTTCTATGTGATGTTATGTGTACAGATGTTCTACGCAAAACCAGCTGTGACAAACCTACTGTACACTACCTGCCCAGCACCAAACAATAAGACACAGTTAGAGACTGGCTGGTAAACACAGTGGAGCATTTAACTACTTAATAGCCAGCTATTTCCGAATAGTTTAAAAAAAAAGAGACTTTGACAATCTTTTAGATAACACTAAGCTCTACCAATCAATGGCAAAAACAAGCGCTTTTATTGCCCCTAATGATTATATAGCAGCCTGTTTTGCGGCTGCTGGCTGCAGCGTTCTCGCTCAATACTGGAACCATTTCAACAATTGTTTTCACTTAGAAACTAAATGATGGGAAAATAGTTTCACTTTAATAAGTGATAATGTGTCAATGTTAAGTTGACACATTGAATGCCATCATAAGTAAAAGGCCATGTAAATGTATGATAGTGTTACCATCAGTGTATCATAGTATCTAGCATTAGCATCCTATAACATTGTTTTACTTACGATGGAAAGTTTTCTTTTAATTGATGCAACACAAACCCAAGATAGCGTTCTTCTATTCCACACATTTTACTGGTTGCCTACATTACCCAAAATGCAACTCGGCGAGAGTTTGTTTCGGAGACTTGGGTGTGTTATGCTAGTAGCGGCTAATGTAGCCTGGAGCCCCCAGCAGAGACCAGAAGCAGGGAGGTCTTCTAACCTCACTTTTTTCTAACTCTACACCTCCAAATTTGTTTAATTTTCAAATTTGTAGTACCAAATGATGCTTACTTAAGTCATGTCAATGATACTTGTATAGCCCATTATCACACATCACAAATTGAACTATGGGGGCTTTAAAGTCTGTACATCAATACACCATCACCTGTTATCAAACCCTTGATGTGAATAAGGACAAACTTGCTAAAATAAACCTTTAATACACACAACTCCCTCTGGAGCCACACCTGGAAACACACACTGATATTTAAAATCACTTTAATTCCCCTTTAAAGAATTAAAATACTCATTTTGATACAATTTTTGGAAATATTTATTATCATATCATATCACTGAACTTGACTTTACTCTTATTGTTGAAGTATTAATATGCAAATAGCAATCTACTGCTGGACTGCTTAATTGGAGGAGCTCCGTTAAGTCTGAGAAAATATCATTGATGATGTCGCAGTGATTTCACCAGGGTCCGTACAATTTTAACTGAAAGCCTGTATCACAGTATGAGGTTGGGGTGTAAGGTAAGAGGCAGTTGCATTATGGGAACTGTAGGATCCAGTGTTTTTGGAGTCATTGTAGGGACTAAAAGTCAGGATGTCTCATAGATTTGTTCATCTTTTTTTATTTTAATTTAAAAGGAACTATGAACAGAATGTAGTGGTGTAAAAAGTACTGAAATAATGGTGCAGTGATATAAAGTAAAATAAAATATGAATACTCAGTTAAAGGATAAGTATAAAACTCTACTGCGCTCCATCACGAAGAAGCGTCTTTATTTCCTCATGGAAACAAACAAAAGAAAAGCAATCGCACAAGTGATGCTTTGTGTGGGATCAACTGGTGGCCGTGCAGCAGACCACTTACTTATCATTCAGCTCTTTTGAGGGGAGGAGGGGGGGTTTCTGTTGGTCTCAGTGAGCCTCTTGTGTCTCTGCAGCAGAACAATAGATCCTTGCAAAGAAGTCAGCTCAGAGCCAAGAGACAAATCTCACCAAAAGACACCTTTTGTTTCCCCTCAAGCCAAATCTGCTGCTCCGTGCCAGATAATTAATGGCCAGACGTATGTTTCTCTTTTCTTCTCGTGGCTGAATAGGAACTGTACTGCCGCCATTTGTCTTTCCCACGCATGTCATCACAAGGCAGGCTCCGTATAAAGTACACCCCTCGTAACTCATGCGGTGGTTGTTACTGGTAGATGTGATCTTGTTGGGTTTGAAGTGTCGATATAAAACCCAAAGCACAGTTGGGTGTAAAGTGCTGCCAGCCGATTACAGCCATAAAAAGATGGAGCTTGTGTTTTTTTGTTGTTTTTTTTCTGTCAGGAATAATAACGCCATCCATCTGTATGTGCTGCAAAGACATGAGTCTGAACACAAAGACAGTGATCTGAATGCTGTCAGCTGGTGGCTGCGGAGGTTTTCAATGCCTTCATACACACAGACACACACACACACACACGCACACGCACGCACACACACACGCACACACACACACACACACACACATAAAGGGAAATAGAGATAGGATTACTGTACGAACCTGCATCATATCCTATAATATTTGCATTCTGTGGAGGAGGATTACACCATGAGAAGAATAATGCAATTCTAAAAATCTGAATTCTGAGATTTAAAAAAAAATAAGTACATTTAATCCTGCATATTTGACTCTGTTTTTCTCATAATTTGGATTCAATTACTTGTTCAGTTGGTTTTGTAAATGTCAGAATAAAATAAAGGTTGTTTACACCACAACCTTTGCCAAGTCGGAAGGGTCTAAGGAAAGATGGTAATATATTATTAGTTGCATTGTGGGAATTGTAGGATATAGTATTTTGGTCGGTAAACTCACAAGAGAATAACAGTCAGTGTGTCTCAACCTCTGCTGACCATTATTTTGGAATCAGTCCCTTCATTAATACTAAATGACAGAAGAACATAGTGAAGTAAAATGTACGATATTTCTCTACAAGGTCAAATAAAATGGAAATACTCAACTAAATGATGATTACACACTAATTAACTAATTAAGAGTAGTTTTAGATGAGCTCCACTGTAAATAATAGACTAATTGGCTTTTCAGGTTTAAACCAGTTCATACAGAAAACATCTGTCTTACTATGTTGTACTATATTTTTTATCTGTTTATACAGGAGCAGTTATATATATAATAATATATATAAATACATATAAATAATACATAAATTAACACTTATGTCATATTTCAAGTGCATTATAATGTGTTTAACCATTGTTAACATGGTTGTTTTAACCATTTATTAAATATTTACATACTGATTATAAATGTCAAATAGGGGGAAAGGGTTAATAACTATTACAATAAAAAATATTACATCAGGCTTTCACATATTAAAGTACTCCCATTACTAGGATAACTATTCATTGTATTTAATACATGTTAACATGTTCTTTTTTTTCAGTTCTTGCGCATTTAAAAAGTTAGTTATAATAAATATATAAATCGCAATGTTATCAACAATATTATATAATGACATGTTGCATTTCTTTGAACATAATCAAAAAGTAAAATATAGTAAAAATCCATAAATGATACAAAACGTCAGTATATCTGATGTAAGCTTACTGTTTTAGCACCAGTGTGGTGAATGCATTATGAGGAAGCACAAGCCATGCTGCTGCAACCTGCAACCTACACTCAGGTCCTAATGTGTCTGAGCAACATATATATATATATATATATATATATAAATATATATATATATATACTGCGGGGAGATAGAGTGTTCCAGACTCATTACTTTTTCTCAATTCAGCAGAGGCGCTGGCTCACTCCGGGGCCCTCAAAGAATGTCTACCATCCACAGCGAGGCCTCTCCTGTAACTTCATATGTGTTGTGTGTGGATGATACTCTGAAAACATTAATATATGACTCTAACTCCCCTGATCCTATAAGCTTGCCCTTTAAAGCAGCACTACACATATAAAATGCTGTTTTTTTTTTTACAGTGTTAGCCTGTAAAAAAAATGGAATCCCACCCTCACTAATCCACCTTATATCCCCTTTTCTTTGCCCAAATGAATACTTTTAGGTACGGATACGGCACTTTCCACTGGGAGTGTCAGATTAAACATTAAGGGGGAAAAATACAAACCGTGAGTTAGACTCAATATTAGCACAGCTGGACTTAATAAGCACATTTCAAGCTGAAGTAAATGTTCACACAATTTCACGCGACTTCCCAAAAAGTTGAGGTAACTCTCCATTTTATGGTTCTCTAATTTCTTAATAATGCCCTCGTAAATTTCCTTGAAAGGGACTATGTAATTTCATGCTAATTATACTGTAGACACAGCATGCAGTTGGTGGACTTCCAACAAATTAATTACAATTAATTGCTAGTGTAACCTAGAGTCTTTTAGCTCAGCGGGTCAGCCGTGTGTGTAAAAATGTAACTTTTATCCACAGACAGCAAATTATTCAACGAAATACAAAGAATGAAGTTTCCAATAATTAACAAGTCAAGAAGTCTTTATTTTCCCTTCGATGAGTAGAACATATCACACATTGCTTAGTTATCTGCAGGTTAGGATCAAAGATATTATTAGGTTGCTACTGAAATGCAAACTAGTGAGCTTTTCTGTCAGATAGTATGATGCAAATCTCACCTTAAGGTCCATTTAGTGGCTCTTCCAGAGCTTTCGGCTGTATCAAACGAGTTGATTGACTTTGCTTATTTACCATGTTAATCTGAATGTAGATGTTCCAACTTTCTATTATTCTGACCATGTGAAGGAGTTTTATTCCATATTGACTCATCACAGGGTCCATGAATGGCTGTTCTGGAGCTTTTGACCACAAACACACAAACTAAATGTAGTTTTTTGTGTAACTGCTGAATCATGCTGAATGAATGAATTTGCTTCCTCAATGAACACAACCTGGTGTTTTCTCGGGGTTTCTTAAAAAGGGGCCAACTGTCACACTTTTGTCTTTTCTTTTCAGGGTTTACCAAACTTATTTCAACCCTGCCTGAAAGTATGGTTTTTATACAGCATGTTGACCAAACAATATATTCTCAAGGTCCATTTAGTAGCTTTTCTGGAGCTCATTCCTTCCTATCTTCATCAGAAGATGGAATTTGTGCAGTAGTTGTGGACGTAGATGTTCTAAGGACTTTTATCCATGTTGGCTTATAGCGCTTTTCCACTACACAGTTCCAGCACGACTCGACTCGACTCATTTTATTTTTTGCGTTTCCACTAGGGATAGTACCTGCTACCTGGTACTTTTTTAGTACCTGCTCTGGTGAGGTTCCAAGCAAGCCGAGCCGATACTAAATGTGACGTCAACAGACTGCCGGCCACTGATTGGTCAAAAGAGTCATGAGCCGTCCCACACAAGAATCAAACCCAGCATTGTTAAATACCGGCAGCAGCGTTACAACCATACGGCTCTCTTCTCTTGCTTTGTGTGTGACAGAAAGCCTCATACAGCAGCAAGTACACCATCGCCTCCATGTCCTCCATTGTTTATGTGTTTGTGTCACGTATAAAACGAAGTCACAACAGTTTGGCGGAGCCGTGCTATGACGACCCCGCCCACGATGAGTAGGTACTTTTTTGTAATGGAAAAGGTCTGTTCTGGAACCGTAGCGAGTCGAGGCGAGCCGAGTAGTGCTAGAACTGTATAGTGGAAAAGCGCCATTAGACGCTCCAGAGCAGCTTCTAAACAGACTGTGCAGTGAGATTGCTTTTAACTTGACTGTTTTCTATCATGAGGTATTTAGAAATAACAGAGTGGACATATTGATTATGTGCTGTATGACGCTGATCCCTTTAATTCTTCAACTACATTTAGTTCATTCTTTGGAAGTGAAACCCAGCCATGTGCTCCCCTGTCACAAGGTTATCACTGTGGTTGCCAAGTCTACAAAAAGCCTAAAAAAACTGACAAATTGGTGGAAATTACAGTTGCTAATTAAAAGTCCACTAATTGAATAAAAATAATGACTGCTATGTTTTGTTAACATCGAGTAAGTAAGTAAGTAAGGAGTTTTAGGACTAATGAGACTATTGATCTCCAGAGAAGATCTTCAATATGTTATGTTATATTATATTACCTGTTTGAACTATTCAGCCAATTCTTATATGGTCATATGGAAGGACCCTTTTAAACCAGCTCTTGGTCTGTCTGCCTGCGTGCTCTCCACATGTCTGCATCCACATGTGACTCTTTATTGTGTGCATCTCAAGGTCTCTACTTTCATGGCTCGTGGAACAGAGAGGTGTTTCTTTGGGAGCAGAGGCAGCGTCCTGCAGCCGTGGCCCTGCACCGGGATCGCCTTACCCCATACAGCTTGGCTTTGTTATCGGATCTCCTGGGCCGAAGGACACAGTGCATCATCTAACTTGCCTTAATGCATGCAAGATGTCCAATCAGCGCTGTGTTTGGTCATTACGGCGGCCTCGCCAGGCCTCCTTCCTGCAGGCTGTCGCGGCCGGACCCAGGAGACCCTTCTGATGATCTCACGAGGAGATCTCTGTTTCCCCTCACATGAGATCCTGGTTCCAGGATTTATTTATGCTGGGGGGAAAACACAGACATGGGTGCCCACCTTCCATCAAACTCGTTAAATATTCCATCCGAGTGGAAATGCTGCAGACTCCGATATCACACCTGATACGGAACCAGCCCGCAATGGAAGGTGATACCTGTGGATTCTTTATGGCCCCTGTAGTTTCTCTGGAGTCAGCTGAGGAACAAACACCTACAGGGTCAGGAAATATGTGACCTGCATTTTTTCTGTCTTTATCACACACAAACAACACCATTTTTCATTTCTTTCTTTATTGGTGAAAAGCTTAAAAGTTTTAAGCCTTGTCCTAAGTGCATAATATACACTAACTGTGCTTGGAGCATATAGTAGATTCCCACACTTAAAAATGACAAAATGAAATACATGCATGCTAAAATCACTTGATCACATAATGGAAATGGAGGAGCTACTCACAGCTGGGAAAAAGTGATAAAATGTTGGATAGTGGAGCGACGGCTCCAGTGACAGCTTGGAAAATGAAGATGAAACTAAAACTCACTTTCAACATGTTCAAATTTGAAAATAGAAGTGTGATTTCTGAGCTTGATGGATTTCTATGATGCGGGCATTATTAAAACGGTTGTGTAGACATTGTATGCTAGTGTGTAGGCTAAATTGTAATAATATATAACATAGCATACTGGCTCATAGATGCATTCACTTAAAGGAATTGTTAAATATTGGTGGATATTGATTCAATTTCTTTGCAAAAATTAGATCAGAAGATCAGGATCAATACATATGTAGCTTAGTCAGGATGTGTTTACTTTAGCTTAGCATAAAGACTGTAGCAGGAGGAAACAGCCAGCCTGGAATAAATAAAGAACACCTAAAAATCTCATTAATTAACATCATTGATAAGAAACAGAATCATCTTTATTGGCCAAGTATGTTTACACATATAAAGAATTTGACTCTGGTTTATCAGCTCTTTATGTAGGCTACTTACACAATATAACACAATAATGTTCAGAAATATACACAAGGAATGACTATATACTATATAATGGTCAATGACGTATAAGGATTTTCAACAACTCAATTTTAAATAATAAAAACAAGCATATCTAATGCAGTAGTTCAAACATTCAGAATGTTGTGTACCTGACAATTCATATTACAATTTGAAAGTGATTTTAGTGGGTTTTTCAAGATTAATTGGCACTGGCCTGAAAAAAAAGTCATTTGGTGCGACCATGATTCATCTTGAAATATTTTATATAAATAAAAGACCATCATTTACAAAGATTTAAAAAAAAATGCAAATACTTTGTTTCCAAACACTTTATATTACTGAAAACTTGTTAAAAAAAGATGTGAAGCGTGTTAAGTAAATTAATTTATTTCAAGATGAATCGTGGTCGCACCACATGACTCTTTTTAAGGCCAGTGCCAATTAATCTTGAAAAACCCACTAAAATCACTTAATTTCAAATGTATAATATGGAGCTTCAGGTACACAACATTATGAATGTTTGAACTACTGCATTAGATATGCTTGTTTTTATTATTCTACAATTGAGTTGTTCTAAATCCTTATACGTCATTGACCCATAATCCTAACATACACAGAAATGTAAAGGCAGGTATTTCTTGTTGAGCAACAGTTTAGCAACACAGCTAGTCTAGCTGTTTCCCTCTGCTAACAGACTTTAGGCTAAGCTAGGCTAACCCTCATTCATTTGGTCGTTAACACACAGACATGAGATCGATATCTTTATATTTCAGACCCAAAAACAATGCTAGGAAGTTATTTTCCGAAAATGTTAAATTTTTAGTTGGTGGACCAAATGAGACACAGTTTTTTATAATACAGTTAGGTTTAGCTTTTTATTTGCTAGGCTATTGGTGAGCTAATTCTTTTAAAGTCTAATTCTGGGTTATTGTGGTCTTATTTTAGTAGCTTTGGACATCATCTAGCAGTCATGACAACATTTGCAGTGGTAATTGCTGTGATTTTGTGTGACAAAATTGGTGACATTGCTAAAAAAAACTAGCATGAGTGCTCAACAGGGGCGGAGGTGGGTAGTGGCTTTTGGGGCTGCAGCAAAGTTTTCTCAAAAGCTCCAATTCTATCTATGAAGTCACTTTTTCTGAACAGTGACTTTAACCAGTTACTGACAGAATCTGTGTGACTTTATAACAATTGGGATTAAAAGTGAAACTTAGTTGGTAGCGCTTTGGTAGCTGAGTGGTTAAGGTGCATGCCACATAAAGGCAGTGTTCCTGGTTCCATTCTGGCAAGAAGCCTTTGCTGCAGGTCACCCACCCCCCCCCCCCCCCCCCCCCCCAACCCTTCTCCCTGTTTCCTGTTGGTCTCTCTGCCACCCACTGTCAAATAAAGGCGAAAAGCCAAAAAATAAAATTGCAAAAGAATAAAGGGAAATTAGTTAAAAATGAATGTAATTTCTTTTTCTTTTGATTTCATGCCTTATTGTTATTTATTTATTTCTATGTTAATTCTCTCTAGAAAAATAGATAATAAGGACCAAGATAAATGACTACTACTGCTGATGTTTGCAGTAGTCATACAACGCAGTAAAATTAAATGAAGTGCATGTGAACATCTCTGTGCTTAGTTTAACTCCTAGATCCGCCCCTGGTGCTCCACTTCATTGCATACATTTTCACTCACAGGCTTCAGCTTATTGTTAGAGAGCTACAAATTGTCTGAATCCTACCAAATATTTCACAGAGTTGACTGACAGCTGCTCTGACAGCTGTCGGTGTTGACACTGCTGTTGATGACGGATCACATATGAACACATCCCTGTCTCTCTCTCTCTCTCTTTCTCTCTCTCTCTCTCTCTCTCTCTCTCTCTCTCTCTCTCTCTCTCTCTCTCTCTCTCTCTCTCTCTCTCTCTCTCTAGAGAGGGGAATCTTCCTGCTTCACCTGCAGCACTTTCCTCCTCTCTGTGCAGACAGATTGAGAAGTTAAAACGTGCTCTCATTATCAGTGACACTTTATCAACAGACTGCTTTTAGCATGTCCTCTGGAGTGTGACAGCTTCACATTCTCTTTAACTCTGATTTATTTTACATTTTCACTCCTGCGACACTTTCACTACATCCAAACTGGTAATGATCATAATATACTGAGGCCAATCGCTGGCAGAAAAGTTGGAGCTAAAACCAAATACTTTTTCTTATTGAGCTTGGAAATAATAACGGTAAAATATGGTGGCGCTCTTTGATAGCGGAAGGAAAGCTTCCGTTCACTCGAGAGAGAAGTTGTGATTTACAGGACGACCGCAGTAGAGATTCATACCTACTGCAGTGAAAAAGACATGTATCATTCCTCCCAAACGTCTCTGCTCTGAATAAAATATCAGTCTGTAAAGTAAGTGTTGTCTGCAGCGTGCACATGCACACACACACACACACACACACACACACACACACACACACACACACAAAGAGCTGCAGACCCAATTCCAAATCAAACAGATATTTTTTTCAGTTTCTCTGCAGCAGCATTTTTATTTTTTTATTTTTTTATTTTTCTGGGGCTGATTTAAATATGGTAGATGGAGAGGTCTGTCTATTCAGCGCAGGGCGGGAATCTGCCAAGTGGAAGGGGAAAAAAAAGAAAGAAAAAAAAAAGAAAAAAACACAAACTGGGAGGCATTTCCTAACCAGCCAGGTAATCCGAAACAGTAGCAAGACCTTGAAAAACACACACGCGCGTGCTAGAGAAAGGCAACTGTGAGACTCAATCACACACACACACACACACATGCACCCACCTGATTATGGAGTGAAGTAGACCATCAACACAACACGCAGCCTCTCTCAGTCAGGTTTGCTGCCACATCAATCACCTGGGCTTTAGCCAAACCAAATATGAGAATACAGCATACCATCAAATAAGGGTTTGTTTTTGAACTTGACTTAAGCACATTTGCCTGTTTCTGCAGCCAGATGCTGAGTGCTGAGATCCGGTTGGCTGTGTTAGGTTACACGCATGCCTTCGGAGCACGCTGCCCCCCCCCACCCCACCCCGCCCTAATCTGCTTAATGCCTTCGGCTTCCTGGGATGTTATTAATTAATAAGACTTACAATCAGACCTGATTTCTGTGGATGGCTTGCACACCTCTGCCACACCACATCAGTCGCCCCCCCCCCCCCCGCCTCCTTGCTCCCTCTGCCCTTTGCATTACATCTCATTGCTTCCAATGATGTCACCACCCTGTAATTTCACACTGTTGTTAACTGTACATGGCCCGAATGAGTGGGTTAAAGGGTTGTTCCACCAAATTGAGAAAAACTGCTCCCTGTTTCTGCACCCAGAATACTGCCGAGTGTCATTTTGTGTGTACATTTAAAGAGAAACATTTTAAACTTTAACAGGCTTCTAGAATAAGGAAAATGCTACTTGCTATGCAGTTTGTTCAGTATCAGAATAAGATAAGATGAGATATTCCTTTAGTAGTCCAACAGTGGGGAAATGAACATTATTACAGCAGCACAATGGACGGTAAAAACAGCGTCCCCATGGATCCTTAAAAAGTCTTCAAATGTCTTTATGTAATTGAAAAAATTATAATTTGTTTTTGATATTCAAGGTCTAAAAATGTCTTAACATGTGTGGGAATTTTAGGTGTTAAGGCATTAAATTAGATTTGAGCGTAATTATATTTGTTCAATTTGAAATTCAACATTATAATCTAATTATTTTACATAACCAACCAACTTATTAATTAAAGTAAAACAAGTTGGAACAAGTGGAACTATAATGAAACTAATCATTAGTTACAGTCCTATAGAATAAAGAACAATAAATAATAATTACACAAACAACAGTATTAAAAAATATGATAAAATAATAGTAACAGTAAGAGTAATATTGGTGTAGAGTGATAATAAACCTGAGTTTGATTTTGTTATCGTACAGATTTAAAGTGAAATATATACAGTATGTTTCATGTACATTAACCCCTTACATACTGTTCATATTCTGACCTTTATAATCAGTGCCTATATCAACATTTTAACCACAAATGTATTTTGTGTTCATGCTTTCTTTAGATTTGACAATATTATAGTGAAAATGTGAAGTGAATTGATGGTCAAATGTGCAAAAATGTATACAAGCAGCACATAAATACATCATTTTAAAATAAAAATGTTTCCATTTTTGGACATTTAAGGCCACTGCAGAAAAAGTCGTAAAATGTCTCTTTTTAAAATTGCTCTCAAATGTTAAAATGGGTCAAATTTGTGAACATACATATGTAAGGGTTCATCGTTTCTCTATCATTTTCTCCAGTTTTCTTCATAGAACTTCTATACTGTGTTACTGTGTTACTGATTAGAAGAAAAAAACACAATGTTCTGAGACACCTATTTGAGTAAGAATTGAGTTAGTTGTGTCAGGTTTATAAGCAGATGGTAATTTCCTTCATTTCCTCCATTTAAAGCGATGTAATGACTCATTCATTATACTTCACTTACGTTGAATTCTGTGCTAATCTGCTCTGAACAGACTGAAACAATCTCAAGGTTACAAAACAATTCAAATGAATTGTTTAGTTGGAAATGAACCAGTTTTCATATATTTCCTTTAAACTGTCAGCTTACATTTATTTTTTTATAGCGAAATTCTAGCAGTGTTGTTCATTGGGCATTTTATAGCTGTTTCTGGACCAAAATGTAACTAGCAATAATTAATAATGAACACTGATGCATTTGTTATTTGTGTATTTTATTGTTGGCTACTATTTGGATAATCAAGACAAGAGGAGATGTGTGTGTGATTCTGCACTTACTGAATGAATAAGCACTTTAATGATTTGATAAACATACCCTGAATTATATGTGATTAAATGTATTACACTTTTATTAATATTATCTTTGATGACTCGTCACTCAGAAGCTGTATGAAAACAGCTGTGCAAAAAGAAAGGAAATGTGTGTGTGTGTGTGTATGTGTCTGTGTGTGTGTGTGTGTGTGTGTGTGTTTGTGTGTGAGTGAGAGAGACCTGTATGATAATGTGGAGGAAAAGAACCAAAATTAAAACTGTAACAATAACTATGTATGAGTGAATGAATGAATGAATGAATAAGAGAAGAAATGTAGTATATAATAAGTAGATGACTATATTGGGGGAGTTGGAGAAAACCACTGCATAATAACATACAATATAAAGTTATATATATAATAACTTTACTATAATAAACCATCTATTGACAAAACAGATGAACAGTCTGAGATGTCTTAAGAAAAATGTTCGCAATTTCATCAATATTACGTCTCAGTTTTTTTCAGATTATTTTGCACAGAAGCTGCTGATTGACAACATTCAATATGTTACTGTTTTAAATATGAACACAATATGGATTCACTGTTTTATCAGAGAATTATATTCTGGTCAAGGTGGAAAAACAGCAGAAAAAATTCTGCATTTTTCATACATTGCAAAGTTATCCATTAGGCCAGATTGGACCCCTTGGTGGGCCGGTCCTGGCCCACGAGCCGTATGTTTGACATCCCGGTTCCAATTTAATGCCTTAAAATATGGGTTAAAATAACTGAAGCTGAATTGAATAATTACTCCAAAGGTCTTTATTTTGACTTCATTTTATTGCATAAAAAAGAAGAAAAAAAAAAACATTATACAAGACAATAAAAAAAAAAAAATGCAGAAATTTTCAAAATTAGAAAAAGAAAACAATAATTAACAAAAGAAAATTGTGCAAAAAACAAAGCAAAGGTCACTTGCATCTATATATAATGAGGCAATGCTCTGGTATGGATGGTATGCTTTTGTTCCTGTGGATAATATAGAATAGTTGTTCTATTCATCATTTTATTTCCTTTTCTTTAGATTAATGATAGTGATATACTGAACCTTTTCCTCCAAAGTTCTCTCATGAGTTGTGAAAACTGTAAGACCAACAGAGTTTACTTAAATATTTAACAACTATTCTACAGTATGTACATTCAATCAAAGAGTAAAGATGACCTGATTCCACTCAATTCCTGCATGATAGTTAGCAGTCATTTCATAGGGACCATAATGAACAGATGGATGTATGGTATAAAGGTGTGTGGACACCTGTGTCTCTCACTAAAGCTCCTGTGGATGAAGATACGTGACTTTTGACCAAATCTTTAAATAGTGTATTTTATGAGTCTCCAGCTCACTTTTCTCTTCCCTGAGTGAAAGTGTCACCAAACGTCGACACCCTTGAAGACTCCTGTGTGCACAGACTGCAGTTTGCTATCATCAACCCAGCAGTGATGTACACTGTGTGTAAATTGCCCCCCCCCCTGTCGTCCTTGTTTGTCGATGCTAAATCACAGTGTGACTTGTCGCACCTGAGCTTCAAGGAGATCCTGTTACCTTTCAGGGGCCTGATGCATCTTTAATGGCTAGCTTTTGTTTAGCAGTGTATGCATGTGTATTCTTACAGAGGATAGGAGGTTGAGGGGGGATGGGTGGGGGGGCACACACCCTGACATATTTCAGGGAGTGAGCAGGGGGGGGGGTTTCAAAGGAGCGACAGGCTTTAAAGTCAACAACGCAGCTGTGTTTACACAAATGCCTTCAGAAGTGAGGGCCAGTGCGAGGTGCGGGGGTTGCTGTGGGGCCACGGGGCGGGCGGGGGGGGGGGGGGGGGGGGGGGGGGGGCGACAGGAACAAGATGAGGTAATAACAGGCGCTGACCCCCTCACTTCAAAAACACCAGCAGAAGAAGAAGAGGAAGAAAAAAAGAAGCTCTAAATTATTATATGACTCAACTCAGGAGCCTTAAAGGACAAATCCACTGAATTTCAAGTTGATTCGTAACGTTCCACTGCAGCTTCTACACATGTATGACTCACATTAAACTTTCTACTTCCCCTCTAATCAAATATTCCTCTTCATGCAGCTGCAAAAGTTCACTACATGACATGTTTTGTGACACCTGGCAGACTTTGTAGATCTGCCTGAGACTACAAACTACTGTTCCTCTGTTTGTGTTGTGGTGCCTTCAGGGACTGACAAAGCTGGGTCTCCCAAAACACTCTATATACCTATGTAACTAGTTACATGTACAGGCGTTACTCATATTGAGATCTGGTCATGCTTCTATACACAAGATAGAGAGTATCTTTTATTCTGCTCTATATAATGTACATTCATGGATTTTTTTTTTTTGACATATAATTCTGAAAAACAGATAAAAAGAATGTAAGGTTGGTACAAGGAAGCTTTCAGACTCTCTACTCTGTACTTAAAGTTAAATGTAAAAAAACACTATAGAGACTAAATAGAAGCATTGTGACTGATCCATGATTTCAAAGAAATGATCAAAAAGAAATGCAAACATACTTGGAGAACAGTGATAATGGACAGATGAACCCAGTGACATCAATGGATGCTTCAAAAGCAGATCTCACAGGTAAAACTGTATCATCGACTGCTTTTATTCAAGAAAATAAAAGCCCAAGGACTGATAGAGTCTACAAAAGAAATAAATAAATTAGAATTAAAGCAGTTACAGTCAGTAACAGTAATTAGAAAATCCTCCTTCTACCGCAACAGCTGAGATCAATAAAACAAGAAATAGACTAAAATTCATGGTGAAGAGAATTTAGTGAAAAAGCTCAAATTCATGAGACAGGTTGAAAAGCAACAACGCTGTTAGCTGAAGATTACACCAACAACAAGCTGCAAATGCTATTCAAGCAACAAGAGACCCTGAATCTAACCAAATAACATGCAAACTGGAAGAATACTACAAGTCCTATTACACTCAGACAGATCAAGCAGAGGCACATATAATAGAAGCATTAACTAAGCAGTTCAATCTTCCTTCTAATGGAGAATTACATAATGATGAACTCACTAAAACAATGTGGAGGCTGAGAGCGGGCACAGCGCTGGGTGTCCACAGGTTTCTGACTGAGTGGTACGAGTCAATGAATAAGCAAGTAACTACAATCGGAGGGAAGCCATTACAACTATAATCCTTAAAGAAGGGTAAGATAGAAAGAAAGAACATGGATTAAGGCCAATCAGTGTTACAAACTACATGCATCCATATTGGCTCAAAGAAATGACATAATGGTATATAATTGGAGGATAAGCGTTGTACTGAAGGATGGATCTCATACATATATATCATCATAAGTTATCATATTTGATATAGCTTCTTCTTCTTTTTTTTAAGTATGTTTCCTAAAGGATATACACTTTGTTATAAAGGTTACTAGAGTTATGAGATGTACTCACTTCACCACATGGGCAGAGGGTCTTCAAAGGGTCCTTTTCATGATGTCATACACTGTCACATGATCAACATGCTGTGCTTTAACCCTTACATGCTGTTCATATTCTTCACCCTCACTGTACGTTCTGGGTCAGTTTTGACCCAGTCGAAGAATCCCCTCATAAAAAGTGTCTATACTAAATGTTGAACCAAAGATGTGTTTAGAAAGCATCAATAGTGGATCTGACTGAACAATAAATGTGATTTCTCCTATCACACAATATCATGTCCTGTTTTACCTCAGACATGCAAATATAACATAGCAATAATGATGGAAATGTATTTAATGTAAAGTGAAAATGAGCAGAACTTTATGGAAGTGTGGGGTTTATTGTATAACCATTAGAGCCATCAGTCTTCACTGCTACATCATAAAAAGAATGATTAAAACTATTAACTATTTATTTAACTATAACACATGTTAATAGATACAGAGATAATTTGACCCAGAACAGCTTTGCAGAACATTTGTAGCATCTATACAAAAGTAGAACATAATGTAATATTTTCTTTTTTGAGCCACTTTAGGAAAGGTCTTCAAATTTCAGAGTAAAAGACTTTTGGAGTGTTTTTATAACTGTTCAATGTCAAAACAGGTATAAAAAAAAAATGTATGGACCCAGACAGTATGTAAGGGGTTAAAATGTTTTTTACCTTTGTTATACTGAATGACACTGATGATGCACAACAGTCAGGACAGAAGTTATTCATGCTTTTAATTATTTTTAAGATAAAATATGTTGCTCATTATTCTATATTATATTATATATATATATATATATATATATATATATATATATATATATATATATATATATGCCACAGGTGTTCATTTATATTTTAGAATTAATTTATACATTTTAAAAAACATTTTTGTTATTATAATTTAACTCAGGACAGTTACACTGAAGGACATTTTGACACTTTAGAGCTCAATTAATGGCTTTTGGACACTAAATGTACACGTCTCGTCTTTGACCCGTCAATAGATGAGACCAAACCAGTAAAATTCAAAATAGACAGACTCAGGATAACATAAGATAAGGTCAAATATTCCTTTATCAGTCCCAGAGTGGGGAAATGTACATTATTGCAGCAGCAAGTGGATGGCAAAAAAGCTGAAAAGCATTAATAGAAAGAATAAAGAACAGTAAATAATAAGTAAGTACACAAGCAATAAAAAGACAATAGTAGTAAAAAAATATATAATAAAAAATAAGGAGGTTGTCTCCATATTTTAAAACAAATAAACCATTAAAAGATCAGCACCATCCTTCACATACCATCACATCTGTATCCAGTCATGGACACATTTGGTTTCTGCAAGGAATTCATACAGTGTAATAAAAGTGTACATACATCCCCAACTGCTAGAATAAAGATAAATGAATCTATCCAAGACTATCCACCTATAATGAGGATTCTGCCAGGGAGCCCAGCTAGTCCAGGACTCTTCAAATGATTCATTGAAGCATTAATTAGTAGGACAGGAGACAGTCCTTCAGGGTATTACAATAAGAAGTACAGAACATAAGATGTGTCTGTACGTGACCTAGTTTTAACAAATCATCGTATTTACAGCAGTGAAATGTCCCTTTAAGCTGTGTGTGTCCTGTGCTCCTCAGGGATCAGCTGTCACCTCGTCGTGACAACGCTCACCTCGGCTTACTGGTGAGCCGGTCCGACCAGCTCCAGTTGGTTTCTGCTCATCTGAATAAACACAAACGCACGTGGGGTGACAAGGTTGGATCAGTGAGCCAGGACTCCTGTATGTCCTCACTGCACTGTGTGTGTGTTTGACTCACACACACATACACAAACACATACACACACACACACAAACACACAGTGTGGAGGAGCATTGTAAAAGAGCTCTGACACACAGGATGAGAGGTACATTTTCTTCTTTTTCAACACTTTTTTCTATACATCTATACAAAAAGCCTCCTTTTCTTTCTTCTTCTGACTCTATACTGCTAATAGGTGTAGCGTTGCAGGCCAGGAAATAGAGCTGCTCTGATTTGTGATGTCAGCATCTTGTGATGATGCACTTAGGACACTGAGTTTATATCCTAGCTATTTTTGTTGGTTTTATATCATTTGAAATGACATTTGCACCATTTTTTTACCAAAAGTAAGACTGAATGCTCCTGAAAATGTCAAATGGTGTAACCACAAAAGAATGATAAATATTACATATTTTATCCACCTACAGTGTATATCATCTCAAACTAGTTGATCATTTAGAATTTAGTGTTTTTTTAAGCAAGTTGAATTATTTGGTACAAAGTTTTTATGGTTACACCACTTAGACATTTTTGCCATAATCCTCTAATATATTCTCTTTAAATGGATTAAAAGCAGAAATTTGATGCTGGGTACACAAAAAAAGAATGTGTGCAAGTTATTCATATGTTTATTATCACATTTTAACCCCTTTACATTTGACTGAAACACATGGACACAAAAACCTCATTGACCCATATACAGTATATAATCCACCCTATACTGTACTTACATATGATTACTTTAAAAAATCTGACCAAACATTCAATCCCAAATTTCAATATCTGATACATGTATGAAATGAAATGAGAAGCAGATGAGAAGTATGTCTCTTAGCCTGTACCACATTGTATAGTGATATTTGCCTCCTTATAAAACCAGTGTTCCTGCTTAAAGACAACACACAGACTGTGTATGTGTGCAGCATCAGTAAGAACAGTTTAGTGCAGCTTTTAACTAGAAGACCACCTGTGGATTGTATTCCCAGCTAGAAGAGAACGAACAGCTTTGTTAGCCTGCATTTCAGATCGTAATCCATAAAATCAGTAAAAATAATCATTAAATATTTATACTCGACGTAAAACCACCAGGAAAGTCACTCTTGAGATTAACATGGATAAGGTGCTGAAGTCCACCATGCTTCTTTTATCTCTGTGTTTTTGTTCCTGTTTGATTAAAATCAGAAACACTATAAAATCCTCCATGTAACAGTGGAGAGAAACATCTGTTGTTTGAAAGGAAGTGGCTTTATATGCTAGTTACAGGTCAGTGTGGTACAGTAGGAAGCAGGCCATGTAATGCTCTGGTACTGTGTGTTTGAATGAACATTGCACATTTGTATCAGGAATGTATGTATATTAAAGATTTATACAATTACAGATAATTTTAGAGATTATTTATCTTATATTATTTTATTTTTGATCACTTCACCATTACAAGGCTACTGTTGTATCAGTTTTGAATTTCTCCTATAGGGGGATCAATAAAGTTGACCTTACCTTACCTTATAGAATAGAGCTGCAACTAACAATTATGTTCATTGTAGACAAACCTGCTGATTATTGATATATTATTTATATGATTACAAAAAGTCCAGAACCCCAAAATATTCAGTTCACATTCAAAAAAAAAACAAAAAACTCAAAATCAAATATTTTGCTTGAAATAACTAAACTAAAATTATCAATAACCCTTACATATTTTTTATATACTGACATATAATTACTCTCTACATCAGTTCACATTGAAATATTCCGTATCAGTTAGTCAGTATTAATACATGTTTGATTCATCTTATGGAAAAAAAGACATTCACAATCACTATTTTAATGTCCGGGGGAACATTTAATAGAATATGATGAATACAACATGTTTGAATGCAGATTTTTTGAATTTTCTTTTAATAAACACAGGTCAAAGTTGTAGATTTTGGTATATAAAATTCATATTAGCTGCAAAAAAAGACGCATTTTATTACTATTTTTTAAAATAGTGTGGGAGATTTGACCCTGAACAGTATGTAAGGGTTCATTTACTAATTGCTGCAGCTGTAGTATAGAATAAAATGAGATCAAATGTAGTCAATGGTACAAAGAGCACCAGCACACAGGCAGCTACACTGTGAAAGTCACTGAAACTAAACTATTCAAACATTAAAGTACAATGTATGTCTTTGAACTATTTGATAGCACAAAAATGAGCAGATTCATTTACCAGATGAGCAAGTAAAGACAAACCTCATGGAATCATTGAACCACACAAGCTGTCTCATATAGAGCTATAATATTCCATATAACCCCCAGCTTCATAATGCACACTTTACACATTTGACTTTTTTTGGTAAACATCTTTATTGAACTTTTTGACAGACAAAACAGGCCAACATACCATGCAAAAAAAAAATTAAAAAATAAAATATTATATTAGATCACATCCTCATCAAAGATTCTTCATGTCCCTATTTTCAGTATAGAATAATAAATACAGTGACACAAATACAAACCAATACAAATATAAACCAACTAATGAAACAGTAACACAGGGGGAAGACATGTCACACATCTAAAACAAACTGATAATTATACAATCAAATGGGGGGGGGGGGGGGGGAGAGATTTTAATATAATATATATTGATACTGTTCAGGGTCTAATTTGACCCAGTTTTACATTTACTGTAGGAGAAGAAAAAAAAATACCTTTTATCCTAATGCAACCCAGAATATACAAAAATGGAAATATTTCAACTTTTTAAAAACATTTTTGTGCAGTTGATTCACATTTTTGTTTGTTTGACTCATATTTATTCAAAAAAAATAAATGTTTTATTCACATTTAATATGATTAAGTGAAATCATTATGTTCTCCTGTGATATGTAATGTTGGAAACATATATAAATAATGTGATTGTAAATGTTTTTTCTCCATCAACAAAAAGTGTAAAAAATGTCTGATGATGTATACATGATTGATTTGTGGTTCAGAGAGGATGTATAGAGACTCATTATAAATATCACAATATGAACAGTATGTGAGGGTTAAAGCTTTGACATGCAGGAAATACATTAGAAAAAACAAACAGCATCAGTCACTGACAGATAGCATTAATATAGTGGACATGTCCTGTTGATGAAATGAGACACTGAAACGTTACATGCTAAACACATCTGACACACACAGATACACTCACATGACCAACTGTTTCCAGTAAATATTCCTTCATATAAAAACATCAGACGTCCTCTGTGGAGTTAAATCTGTGCCGCTGGTTTGAGACCAGCATTCATTCCAGTTCATTACAACTCTGGCTTACATTTCTATCCATTCCACTGTTTGGCTGAGTGCTCAGCACAGTTGTGTGTGTGGTCTGAGAGATCGGGGGGTTTGAGACAGAGTGGGAACTCTTTGCAAAATATTATTATTTTTAACACTTTAACTCTCACACTGTTCATATTCTGACCCTTCTCAGAATGGAGCGGTTTAAGTATAATTAGTAACTTTACCTCATTTTTAACAAATGTGTTTTGCATCCATAGAAATCTTATCAGTGGTTAGTTTATACAGAAGATAGTGGAAGGATGCAACAACATTTGAATATTTGACTGGTAGTTAAATATAAGCATTAAAAACCAACCAACCAATCAACACTGACCCAGCTAGAAAACAAAAAAAAATTAAATATTTCCATGTTTGTATTGTGTGGGCCACTTTTGGAAAAGTCATAAAATTTCAGGCTTAAAAATCATTTTAGAGTGTTTTCATTGCTTTAAAAGTTCAAAAATAGGTCAAAATAGGTCAAATTCTACAGTATATAAGAGTTAATATCCTAAAGTTAGACATGTAATAAAAACAAAAACAGGATTCTTACACATATTTCCATTTTTATTCAAATGTAAAAAAAAATGTTGCTGCCTCAACAACTACAGATCCAAACACTCTCTGCACATCACTAATGAAAAGTTATAATTACCAGCAAAAGTATGGACAAAATAATGAGTGTTAGACCCCAGATCAATCCCAAAATCAATTTTGTGAAGCTTTTAAATGGAAGACCACCCACTGACTTTACTTCCAGCTATTATAGAACCAAAAACTTCTCTTGCATCCACTGCTAAAGACTCACTGTAACAGCTTCACCACGAAATCTACAAATTCTATCAAAACCATCACTATTTAACTGCTTCTAGAAAAACAATAACTTAATAATCCCACCCTACCTTTCTTTTTATTGATTAACTATCTTTTAGATCATTTTTTTTTATTTCTGTTAGTGGTCAAACGCAGTAGAAACTTCCAGAAACCCTCCGTATAAAAAATGAAAAGAAACATGTGTTGTTTGAAAGATAGCGGCTGTAAAAATGTGCCGAGAGCGACGACGAACCCCGCGCTGCGAGGCGGCCCCCGGCCCTCATTAAATGAGAATTATGCTTTGTCACATTGACTATACACACGCCGAGAAATAGCGCCTGCTTTTTTTCACGGCCAGTTATGTATTCACCCTTTTTATTGAGGCTGCTTGTGCATGTGTGTGTGTGTGTGTGTATGTGTGTGTGCGGTGAGAGCTGGAGCGGCCGCAGAGAGGAGTAAAGCCCTAAACTCTGTCATCAAAAGACAGCTGACAGTTATTCAATAAGAGGACAGCGAGGGGTGTTAAAGATTTTACTGGGAAGGGATTTTCACTGAAGGCAGCGCACATAAATCTGGACAAACAGGAGCGCCCGGGCCTGTTCGGATGACACGAATCGCCGCCTCGTTAGGATCAATAAAGTAAAAAAAAAAAACACACACACAAAAAAAACACACAATGCTGCAAAAGCACAAGTGCAAACTGTGAGGCTCCGGGAGGATTCAATAGCCCCGAAGAATGCGTGGGAATGGGGAGCTCAGGTTAGGAGGAGAGCTTCAATGCCACCAACTCTGCCATGAAATAGAAAGGGAGAGAGCAATTGACCCATGAACCAGACTGAAAGAGAAATCACTTGTTCTCGTAATGACTGCCTTCCACATCGCCAGAGAGCTGGCCGCTCTGCAGTTTTTTGCAGTTGGGTGAGACTGTGCTGAGAGGGAGGATGAGGAGAAGGGAGGTTTGTCCAGCTCCTACTGGTCTCCAGCTGGTGTGTAGAATGATGATCAGCCCTCCATCCCTCCCTCCCTCCCTCCATCCCTCCCTCCTCCTCTTCCCTCCCCTCTCTAACCAAACAAGCGCTATCAGATAAACACAAACACGGCTTGTGAAAATGAATCTGAGACAAATTAGCCAGCTCATTAGGCAGCTGAGGTGAGTTTCCTGAATGAATTGGTGAATTTGAGGGGAAAAGGGGGGGGGGGGGTTTATTCAGCTCTTGTTTATTTACAGAGAACAGCTCCTCCGCTCATTTGCATTCTCCTCTCTCCAAGTACAGGAAGACTGAAGTGGGTGCTTATGTCTTCTGTGATAGAGGAGCTTATCCGGCTCTTTGGGGAGCATCTGTGGGGCTGCTGTGTTCCAAAAAAAAAAAAAAAAAGAAAAAAAAAATTCCTCGCAACGCCGCATCGGCTCGTCTCACTTCCAGACCCGAGCGGCGCCTGTGCACACGGAGCAGAGGAGCCCAGCAGAGACACAGAGAGCGAAAAGCAGAACTTCCAGATTCTGTTTCACAAGTACGAAATATATCATTTAAAATCATACTGACAGTTCTAACGACTGAATAATACGGTTCTGGAACATAAGTTTGCTCAACAGGCAGTAAAAGTTGGAAAAAAATATGATTCATGTTGTAGTTGTTTAACATTTGTGTCAATGGGAGAGTGGAGTGGCTAGTTCAGACATGTGATATCAACAGGACAGACAGGCCTCAGTGTGTTATTAAACAGCAGAGAGTAGAGCTAGAACGTTGTAAAGACGACATCGTTCGTTGTCATTTATGTGGAAATAAACTCTCTTTTCTCAACAGCTGTAATGTTTGTGTATGCTAATAAATGTTTCATTGTCTAACTTAGTTACAGTCAGGGGTGAAAAGTTAGGACCATTCTAAGGGCCTGTGATTGACAGGGGCCCTAAAAAAATATTACAGCATTAATTGATGTTTTTATTAATATATCATCATTAAAGGTGCAGTGTGTAGAATTAAGTGGCATTTAGTGGAACGGACTTGGCAGAAATGGAATATAATATTAGAAAGTATGTTCTTATCAGTGTATGAAAAATAAGAATCATGCTCTCGTTACTTTAGAATTTAAGTCTACATGGGGAGCGGGTCCTCTACCATGGAGCCCACCATGTTGCACCACCATGTTTGTACAGTAGCCCAGATTGAACAAACCACGAACTTTTGCATTTTTTGCCATCATCCTAGGTTCTGCTAGGGGGGGGGGGGGGGGGGTTTGGTTGTATGCTGAAGGTTGCATGCATGTCTACACAGTGTTTTATATGATCACAGCTCAATGTCAGTAAATATTGTTATAATAAATGATATAATAATATGTTTATTCAATATTGATGTTTTAGGGAACTTTAACAAACACATTCTCCACAGCACAGCCACACTGGTAAAATGTAATGGTAGTTTTGGCTTTCTTTTATTTAACCCTAATTTTGCAAAATAGGTATAATTTCATTTAAATGAGGCCTATTGACCATCATTTACAATAAATATGTAAAATATGTGATTTAATAAGTTGGAATGAAGTTCACTAAAAAGGTCTAAGCCAGAAATGGGTGATAATTTATACCTTTAAGCTTTTTAAACAGTCAAACCAAACAAAAGCTACATGGTCCACTGAAAACAACAGCAGGGTTAAAAGGATATAAATTCATACAGCAGAACCAAATATGTCACTTTTTTATTCCATTCTTTCTTTTTTTCTGGTCAAATCATAGTGTCTACATTACCCTCACTTCAACTTGACCACAGACTGTTTTGTCCAAGCCCCAGGAACAGAAGGATATTTGATATAGTGGCCAAACCATGTAATTACAACTTCCACATCCGTCATGTGACACACACCGGCCAAAAACAGCACTTTTGAATTTGTATCTGATCCATTTGGTCCAATAACATTTGGAGAGTGTAAAAGAGCTGCAGGATTTAATTATTTTATTCTCATTCCAGTGAGAGAGGAGCCAAGCGGACGTCTTGGATGCTCTGAAGCATCCTGGCTGGAGAGGGACTCTACTGAGCATGCTCCAAAAACACATTCAATTTCATTTTTTAATCTTATTGTCTTAAACTGACACTGACGCAAATGACATCACCTGAGAAAATGTATCAGATTTCACACAGCTCTTAGTGGACACACAAAAATATAAATTAGATTAGATTGTGTATTACACAGTGCAGGGAGAGGCAGGAAAACCTGAATGGGCTTATTTGGTGCTTAATGGGAACATTTACCCTAACAGCTGAAAACATTGGTTAGAAAAGTCATCAAATGTAATAAGTTACATTACTTTGATGAAGTCATTGAAATGGTTACATTACTTATTACAATTTAAATAGAGTAACTAGTAATCTGTAAACTATTACATTTCCAAAGTTACCTTCACAACCCTGGAGATAACATGACATAATCCTTTATTAGTCCCATGATGGGGACATTTAAAGCATTACAGTAAAGTGGATAGGATAGTGGATATAAGAGCATAAAAAAATAACAAATAAATAAAGAACAATAAATAATAAGGTAATTAAAACAAGAAAACTAAATGAAAAAGTATGTTGTATATGATACATGAAGACTATGAGTGAAACAAATAGCAGTTAAATGATCCTTTAAGCATCTTTTGGAACATTTTCAACAGTTTTGTCACAGGAAGAGAAACTGGAAGACAAACACTGATGTAAAATCAGTCAAGTTTCACTTTAACAAATTAGATGCTGTTTAACTTTAATGTAGGATCTCGATGGTCTCCAGGAACGTGTTAATGTCTTCACAGAGACAGATGAAAGGAACTCTTAATGAGAGAGCGCATTAAGTTACAGAAGCTAGCGGAACAGCAGCCTAGCCAGGAAGTGACCTCAGAATCTTTGGCTCTCTGTATGGGGGACAAACAAATGGACCAATCATTAATCTAGTCTATCTCCGGCCCCATCCCGGTGTCGAGTGTGTGTCCCCATGTGTTAAATTGGTCTCATCCCTGCCTCCCAAAGCCTCCCTGTGATCCTGATAAGCAGCATTAACTCCCCCCCCCATGACCCCGGCCCTCCACAACCCCCCTCCCCCCCCCACCCCCAACAAACCCTCCTCCACCCCCCTTGCGGAGCAGCTCCCGCCTCTGGTCGTGTATTAATCGTCCCCCGGTGTACCTTTTGAGAGGAGAATCACTCCCCTTCCAACAACCACCACCAACAAAGCTGCACTGCCTGCCCTTCACACTAATGCCCCCCCCCCCTCAGCATATCTGTCGGAGAAGGGAACAGTGCTCCCTCTCGCTGACAGCCTCTTCCAAATGGCTCCTTGATAGTCGGATATCTCTGTGGCCCAAACCCCCCCCACCCCCACCTTCCCACACACACACACACACACACACACACACACACACACACACTCAGCGCTGCCCGGCGCAGGTCATCTGTCTTCCTCAAATCTATCTAATGGCGTGTTTCACGGCCCTCTCCATGCTACACCAGCAGGTCTTTGAGAGGGCTGGGAAATCTGATGGCCCCCCCCCACCCCACCCTCCCCTTTGGATATTTTTAGAGCCGCAGGAATAGAAATATATAGCGGGGAGGCATGAGCATGAGCAAGAAAGGTCTGGAAAGCTGACAGTTCAAATTCACAGGACGATGTTTATATTCTCCCGACGCAATTTAGACCGGCCTGCAAGTCTCGGACATGTAGAGAGAGTCAACATGGATAAAGAAGGAATCCATCACAAAGCCATAATCCCTGAGTTTCAGTAAAAGCCTATGAATTTTAGAAAATTGTTCAAGTATATATAGCTCTCCTGGAGGGAGTAATTATTTATAGGGAATGTGGGGAAATGGGCTTTTCATGTAGTGTAAATACATCCATGTACGTGACCATTTGGAGAACTAAAAAGGTAACACCGCACAGCACAAATGACAAGATAATGCATCTTTGGAACATTCGGTATCAATTATCTCTATACCGAAAGCTTGATGACAACCTTTAAGTTTCCAATGTGCTGTAATTATATCTCACATCGCCTTTAAAATGCGACATCAGGAGCCGGGGACGGAGGCAGAACCCGACGCCGTTGGAGAACGACGCCCCTGTGACAAAGACGTCAACTCCTTGACAGCTCCACAAAGAAAGAAAAGAGAGGAGAAAAGAATATATCAGCCAATGCAAATATTGACCCACTAGCACGATTGCAAATTAGTCGCAGAAATCAAGAGATAGAGTGACAGCCTCTAATCTGCTCATTTCGGCAACCCCCCATTAAATTGTTCTGCATAGAGAAAGAGAGAGAGAGAGAAAAAAAAGGAGAATTCCTCAAAATACACATCTGCTGGGTGTAATGGCTTTTTCATTACACAGATTGAAGCAGTCAATAGGCCGCTGTTCTTTCTCTGCATACTAAACCTGCAGTTACTTTGCTCATCAGTCACATTTACAGTTTTGCTATAAATTGAAAGTTAAAAGTAGAAGTTTGACAGAAGTTGCAAATGAGAAGGATTTTGAGCTGCGGATCTATTGTGACACACTTTCTTTTTTTCTCTACTTCTTTTCCACTGTATTCAACATCATCTGAAAGGGTTGGTCATCTCACCTAAATTAAAATATCTCTCTCTCAATTAACCTGTGTGTTCTTTGGGTTCAGTTTTTTTGGTTTTAAAATATCTGTCTCTGGGAATTTTTGACTCTATCCCAATAAAATAGGGGTGACTGGAATTTTGTGGTCTTCTAAAAAAATTGAGTTGAGCAGCATCTCTTTCCAGAAACAGGGTCCTGGTTCCTTTGGATAATCCACAGGTTTCAACAGGAACTACAATAAAGAACTGCAGGATATTAGTACATTAAATTTGACTTCATTTCCCAAGATTCCCCATTTTAACCAGGGAGGACGAAAGTTGTACAGTCGACAGGAAGACAACAGGAAGTTTAGAAACATCAGAATTAGGTGACCTAATTGGAATAGTGTGATCATGTCCTCCTGATGTTGACCTACTTGTTGTTTTCCTTTTATACTAAAACAAGTTAAATGTTTTCTCTGTCATGATAAAAAGTAGAGCCAGTGAGTCCAAACCCAACCCGATTAGTTTTGCCAAATTTGAGACCTGAGGCTAAATATTTGTTTAACTTCGTCCATTACAGAGCATTAGCTCACCAGGTGAACATGGTTACAGTCCTTCCCTCTTCCCACATGGGCTTTGTGCTTCTGCTTGGAATACAATGGACACAAAAATGTGCACAAAATGTAAAAGGACATACAATAATTATAATACATTACATTTTTAATATAACCTAACCTGAGCTGGACCAGAATCCAAAACCTGAAGGCAACAAAATGACTCAGGTAGCAGTTGTAATCTAATGCTTATGAGGGGAACTATATCTTTTTTTCATGTAATCCTTTCAAAAAAACCCATAGGCTGGTAAATAATATAATAAATTCCTTATACTATATACAAGAGGGCAATGTTCCTGGGATTAAATGGTAAGAACAGCCTTGTCATATCGTATCGTAACATATCGTATCTAAACATATTGTATCGTAACATATCATATTTAAACATACTGTATCGTAACATATCGTATCTAAACATATTGTATCGTAACATATCGTATGTAAACATACTGTATCGTAACATATCGTATGTAAACATACTGTATCGTAACATATCGTATCTAAACGTACTGTATCGTAACATATCGTATTTAAACATACTGTATCGTAACATATCGTATTTAAACATACTGTATCGTAACATATCGTATTTAAACATACTGTATCGTAACATATTGTACCATATCATACCATATCGTATCGTAAGATATCGTATCTAAACAAACTGTATCGTAACATATCGTATCTAAACATACTGTATCGTAACATATCGTATGTAAACATACTGTATCGTAACATATCGTATCTAAACATACTGTATCGTAACATATCGTATGTAAACATACTGTATCGTAACATATCGTATCTAAACATACTGTATCGTAACATATCGTATGTAAACATACTGTATCGTAACATATCGTATGTAAACATACTGTATCGTAACATATCGTATGTAAACATACTGTATCGTAACATAGCATATCATATCATACCATATCGTATCGTAACATATCGTATCTAAACATATTGTATCGTAACATATCGTATCGTAACATATCGTATGTAAACATACTGTATTGTAACATAGCATATCATATCATACCATATCGTATCGTATCGTAACATATCGTATCTAAACATATTGTATCGTAACGTATCGTATAATAACGTATCATTTCGTATTGTAACGTATCGTAACGTATCATACTGTACTGCAACATTGACTGCTGCGCATTGACTAAACTATTGCTAGTCTTTATTATATAGGGAGCAGTGAATGAGTGAATAAGAGAGTGATATCTGACACAGCTGTAGTATTGTGTAGAAATCTCAGATATCTCAAAACCTGGACAAACTGAATCAAACGTGGTCAGATGCCACTGGAGGATAAACAGGAAATATGTATTTTTTGTTGTTGTTGTTTTTTGTAATTAAGGTACACAAATTATTTGACTGTTGACATTTGAGAGTGTTGTGGTTAAGAAAAAAGAAACCACATCAATACAGACAGAAAAAACACAGACACTGTGCTCATATTAAAACACATGGTGGTAGGCTAGGCACATGTTTTGTGTACATACGTGCACAGTTTTCTGCAGCTCTGCTTCGGTGAAACCTGAACGCTGCTGGAATGCGGCGTCCTTCATTCACTGGAATGTTTACTTCCAGATATGACTGGGCATGGAAAGGGCAAAATGTCAGACTCTCCGGGGGAGTTTCCAAGAATAATTTGGAGGAGATGCTTGGATTTCACTCAGGAGGAGTTGAAAGGAAAGAAGAGGTCAGAGGTCACCAAAGGATGAATAATCAATTAAAAGGGAATTACAAGCGTTACACTTATTTGCAAACAATATAAGTTCCCTGATTGAATCTGGCAGCCGGGGAACGCCCTATACTGAGGCGACATGCAGCCTGGCTTCACATATGAGTAATAGATATGAACATTGCTGCTTCACAAAGAGCAATGGATACAGGCAGCTGAAGGGATAAAATGGCAAATTTTTAATTGAATGTGGAGTCTGCGGCCCGGCGCACTGGCCTTTTCAATCGCCCCATAGATGACTTATGATATGCAGTTTTCAATAGTTTCGCTTTGCACGTTTAAATTGCTTCTATTGTTATGTGTCCTCACTTTGCTCGAAGCACGCCTCTCCAGCCTATCAAGTTAAATATTAATTGTGAGCCTCAGGAGGATCGCCTATCAGGCTGAAATCAAACACTGCAGTTAGTCCCTTTGGTGACAACAGGAAAACTTTGCCTTTTCTCCCCACATATTGTTTTCCTCCCGTCGTTTTAACATTGCATGTGTGTTGGGACGACATAATGAGGAGGTTTTGTCTCTCAGCAGAATTTGAGCCTTGAGATGTTCTGAAATAAAAGTCCACCGCACACGCGTTCTGCCTCTCTTTTATAATTCCTTCTGGTCTAGAATAACAAAGAATAAACCAACACAGAGGTTATTTGTGAGCCATATTTTGAACAGAAGTTAACTGAGAAATATAGATAATATAACACAGTCATGTATAGACAGATAGAAAGTTCTTTAACCTTGAGTAAAAACATATTCGAACTATATTCATTCCAGTCTTGGTGGGTTTTTGCTGTGTTGGGTTTGCTTTGTAGGGTCAAGGAGGTCAAGGAGTTTGTGATATCACTGGGATGAAATGTACCTGATGAAACCCCTCTTCCCAGGGTGGCCTAGAGAACACACACATACGCACACATAGTGAAGGCGCGAGGGAGATAGAGGCTGGCTCCTTCTGGTTCACTTGCAAGCCTATAATACAGATATACAGGTCACACTGAGGGATTTTTATTCAATTTAAAGGATACTTCCAGTAATTTCCATCAGCTTTCATCAGATCTGGGAACACAGCAACATTACCACAATAATAACAATGGAATAAGAAATACGAGCGGCAAGACAAATCGTTTATAGAGTTTATCTAAACCACTTTATTTGGCAAAAAGCCTGCAGCTAAATGAAAAAATAATCTAGATTCAAGACCTACTTACTAGTTTTTTCAGGGGTTTTCATGTCACAGGTAGTGTGTGTTACGCAGTAAGGGAAGGACCCAAATGTAGACTACAGAGGCAGCAGAGAGGCTTCGGGCAATGGAGACTCTGGTGCATGGGAAGAGACTCTGGCACTGGGCTCCTGGGAGAACCAGTGGCAATGGTTCCTCTTGGAGACTCCATGATGCGCCATGAAAATGGCAACGGTCACTTCAAAAAGTGACCTATCAAAGCCCCACATTTGTAAGGCCGCTTCAAAAAGTGACTTTTGGATGTCAGAGTCCTCAATTGATTGATGCAATGCTCATAGGGTTCAAGGAATGCAGCTGTCTATGAACAGACAGGAAGTGGGCTAGCCAGCTCAGGGCAGGCTTGTGAGTAGTCCACGGTAGCAGGCTAGCAGGCCAAGGTGCAGGCCGAAGCGTGGGCCAAAGTGTAAGCTGAAGACTATCATGTAAGTAGCTATCATATTGTTAGATAGAACATTCATCATGTCCCCTGCAGTTCCAACTAGTACTTTTGCTAGGCAAGGCCTGGAAGTGCTACTTTAAGAGCTGCTTCTTTGTGTTCTATACCAGAGGTGTTGTTGCAATAGTTCTTGAGGCACTGAATGGTGTGAATCACCTCACCAAGTATGTCTGCTGGGTCCATGCTTGTTCTGTCACAGGTGGTATGTATGAGGCAGCAAGGGAAAAGACCCAAATGGAGACTATAAAGGCAGGCAGGGACAGTTCCGTGAGTTTACTGTCAAAAGAGGAAACACAAAAGCTCACAGGCATGGGTGACAAGTCCAAACTGTCCAAACAGCAGAAGTATTAAATCAACAGACATGCAGGGAAAAGTCCGGACAGGCAGGTTAGCAGGTATAGATATGATAGAGGTCCAGGTAACAGGAAACAGGAAACCGAAGCTTGAAAGCACTGACAAAAAGCAACATGACAACTACAACAATCTGAAAAGGGAACAAAGGATCTTGGCCGGTATATGAACAAAGTGGATGTCGACGGAATGAGGTTCAAGTGCTCAGATGAGGGGAATGAGGTGTTTGCAGGACAGGTGGGAGTGGCAGGATATGGAAAGCAAGGAGAACTCCATGACAACTGAGCCAACTCTAGAAGTAGAAGAATATGTACAAGGGAATTGAAAGCAACCCTTATTGTTGACATAACAATCCTTATTGGTGCTATCTATCAACAGACTATGACATTTAGTTGAAAGTGACGCAAAAATATTTTTTCCCAAACTATTTCCAAGGTAAAGAATTAAATTCATACTCAACAAAATACATAACTTGTAATCATCTTACTAATGTAACACCCCTATTGATTGAAGAAGTAAGTGGCTTTTAAAACCCTAAACTGTTCAAATCACTGAAAAACTTTCATATCAGTATTTTTTTTAGAACTTTAATGATGGATGTTCTGGTTTAGGCAAAAATGGAGGTTCTGACATGCTTAGGAAGATTTTGCCATAGGGTATGATTAGGGTTAGGAGGACTGGTTGGTTAAGGTTGTGGAACATCATGGTCATGGTTAACAGAAACCAACAATGACAGTCTCCAGAGAAGAGAGGCAATGCAGTCTACATTAAAAATGATTTATTCTTTAACATACATTATGGATTGCATGATTGCATGCATAATAACAGCATCTCACTCTCAATTAGGTTAGGATGAGTTGAGATGATTTGGTCACAGTATAGTCAGGCACAGTTGTGTCGATGTGTTATCACCAGAGCCAAGCTGATCTGATGCTGTCAACACTTTCAAATGGTCATATACAGCAGTCTCCTATTTTCAGGAACTCGGACTCCTGAGTTAAACTTGATACCCATGTATGCAAGTCTGAGCTTGGCATAGCCGGTACTGAGAAACATTGATCCCTAATGGCACAAGAAAACTGTGCATATCATCAAGGATGTTTGAATTGGACAGTTAGTGTTACACTTCCAAATGTATTGAGCAACCAGTTTTCTTTTTTACAACCTGCCTGATCATATTACTGTTTGTGGTTATGACTTCTTGTTAGTTCAGTATAATCACTGATAGCTGATAGAAATCAGACCCAGGAAAAAAAAATCACACCCAGGGTTAAAACGCTGCAATTTTCTTTTAACTGTTCATCAGCTCTATTTCTTGGTCCAGTGATTATGACACAGATGTTACTTAAAGGAGATGAGACCAGCTGTCAACTGCTGTGAAAACAATGCGTAATTGGCACAAGGTCATGAGGTATACAGGCAGATATAGTCAAGGTTATTGCCTGTTAAGCATGTTAGATGCAGTGTGATTTGACCATTTATTGATCCCAGAGGGGAAATTCTCTTTTCCCTCCCACAGGGAGGTCAGAGATCAGGGTCGACCACGCAGCAGCACCCTTAGAGAAGGTGAGCAGCTGTTTACTGGCTCCATCATGGTGTTTTGTATTCTTTGAACACATACATGGAATGAACAGTATGTGCTTGTCCCATTGCTTCGGTGTGAGTGCTGACGGAGTTGACTGCGTGCCGTGACAAGGTTCTTTTCTTCGTTGTGTTTTAACACAATGGTGGAGAGCTTCTTTTAATGTGCCGGCTCTCTGCGAGGTGATGAAATGGATGAAGGGAGAGTTCAGAGGGAAGCAGTTCAAACAAACAATAAAAGAAGGAGTTCTCTGTGATGCAAAACGTTAGCAAGAGCTTCCAGGCTCGTATGAAACATTTGACATGATACAAGATTTCCCACGCTTTTTTCCCCTTTCTAATTCCTGAATGGTAAAACATATTTTAAAAGGATAATTCTCTCTTGTTGTTGTTTTTTTTTTCAGCAAACTTTCATCTTACTTTCAAAGACTTGGCTGTCCTTCCTATCACCAAGTTATTTGCCGAGATTTCAGAACACCACATCGCCGAAGACAAGAGAAGTCAGATGGGTTGAAAACATAAGCTGAAGATCAGACAGGTTTTGACAAATCCCCAAATAACTCCAACTTATTTGGAAAAGAAAAATGAAGGCAAACTTTTTAATGATTGCCCAAAATGTCAAATCCATCACAGTTTACTTCCTGCTTGGCCGAGTGGAACCAGTCCTTGCCCCTATTGTTGCAATGGTGCCGTGATTAATGTGATCATAACTGACAGAAATGATGGATTGAACTATGAAAACAAAGTTAACTCAAATTACTCTTGATATGTTAAATAAATAAATAATTTGCTCTCTTTCAAAGATTTAGATGAGATAATCTACTCATACTGTATTTCTGTGTGTTAAGTACTGAGCTGGAGTAGTAGTAGTAGTAGTAACCTTTATTTATACTCAGGAGATCATTGAGGGTGTCCCTCATTTACAGTGACATCGACTCAATTTAATTAACCCTGTAACTGATCCATGACTTTTAAAGAGCTTTACATCATAGGTGTAAAAACCTGATGTATAAGATCACATACATGTAGTGGACAGCAGGGGATAAACCACCAGGGGACTTTTAATTTGAGGCATCCAACATGTCAATCAGTGAGCCACAATTTTGAGGCATGAATATATTTTTTTTTACCAGTTTTGTATAATGCAGTGTTGAATGACTAAATATTTTGTAGCTTATTTTATTGTAAATTCCTGTTGTAAATGTGTGCATCAAATTAGATACAGCAGGTATAGAAGCTCATTTATCTGTAAATCTGTCAGCTGTCATTTTATTGCATTACATGTTGTGGGTGATATATGTATTCAGTATGTTTCCATTTATTTCAAATATTATGCCATGAAAATATGCAATATTATACATATATTCCAGATGTATCAAATATGATACAAAACAAAACTCATACATGCAAAGTGTTATTTAATTAATTATGTAAATGATTTGTCAGAAGGTCCAATAAACACATCAGTTTCAAAGAATTTGAATTTTCTGGCAATTATTTGATGGTTCAGACTTTACATAGTTAAATGCAATTATACAAAGCAATTAAGTACATGTTGCCATGTTTAAGATCAAATTTCTAAAATATCCAAAAGGTACAAGTGTGTTTATCTTAAGGAGGGGCTGCATTTTGTTCAACGAGTCATGTGTGTCAAAGCTAAAAGCAGTTTTTCAAGTTCATACTGAACTTGTGAAAAGCCAGTCAGTAGAGCAGGTTTATTAAAGTCCAAACTGACCAAAATACACTTAACAACAATAATGAACACATTATATTTTGTGGGTTGAATCTGTACATAAACAGGCAGGGAAATACAGTATATGTTCATTCATCTGTCCATTACTTCTGTCAAGCATCTCTGACTATAGCTCAGGTTCACAGACACAGTGGATGAGCACAGGTTTTGGTTTTTGTCAGAGTCTACTTCTTTTTTATCAAGAAATAGTTCCACCTCTGTATTCAACACAAATATCTCAACATTTTCATTTCACATTTGGAAGCAAAGCAAATAAGTTCATGTTATAAAATATTGATTTAATCCTCTTGAAAACAAGAGGAGGAAGGTGCTCTCCTTATTGCACACTGGTGGTTGATGTTGAGCAATCAGGTGTAATGTTATTCACAATGCTGCCCCACTGTCACAGCCCTGTGCATGCAGACCTGTTAATTGGTTATCCTGTGTAAAGCACTGGGGGAATTCAAGTGTAACCTTTGCCTTTTCTCTCTAATCTGAGACAAAGTTATCTCAGATCTTCAACATTTCACCCGGCTTGTGTGTGTGTGTGTGTGTGTGTGTGTGTGTGTGTGTGTGTGTGTGTGTGTGTGTGTGTGTGTGTGTGTGTGTGTGTGTGTGTGTGTGTGTGTGTGTGTGTGTGTGATGTGAATAAATCCCTCCACTGCTGCCTCAAGCATTGCTGTTATTTTGGGAAACCCCCAATAGTGCAGTTTAAATCCCTCTGCTGTCACTCCATGCTTATTTTAGCATCATTTAGTGTTTACCTTGAGAAGACAATTAGCATTGATTTGCAATTTTAATTGCAGGGGGTGTTTATTTAAAAAAAAAAAAAATCACATTTAATGAGGTATCTCTTTCCCACTGAGTATTTAGCTCGTGTAAGACAAAACTTGCGAAAGGCAGTCAAAGCTTCTTGTTTGGATGGAGAGGTTTAGGGGAAACATGTGCTTCCTAAGTCAGAGTTTGACATGTGTAAGCAGGTACGGGGGTGTGTAAGTGAGGAGGGGACAGCGAGACAGGGAGAGGAATGGCTAAAATCACAGCGCGAGCAGATCAAGAGTATCGGGTGAGAAACATGAACACGGCTCTCAGCGCAAACTGAGATTTTCATGTTTCCTGTGGCCCCGACATGCACGCACTTTTCCCCTCCCAGCCACGCTCAATCACAGACCGAGTCTTGAGGAAGCAGACAGAAAGTCAGTGGAGCGTAAACAACGCTGAAGTTTTCTCAATTCCTCCGGCGAGAGGCTCAGGTTAAGGCTTTGGTATGCCCTGCTTGTCCCCCCTCGGATGCCAGACGGACGTCCGTTTTCTGACATGCTGCCTCAGAGTTCCATCCTCTGAATATACAACCACCAGACGTCCGGAGAGACGGAGCTCCAGAGCTCCAGGAGTTTGGTGTGACTGCACAGGCTAGGCCCGTAATCACTCACGCTGATGATGTGCACGGTCAATAAATCAGATCAGCCAATCTCAAACTCAATCAGCCTCGGATCAATATAATCCTCCAGTCTGTCTTTCTCTCTGTAACTCTTACGTCTTACACATTTACACAAAACACCAGCCTGTTTAAAATGTATCACGCTGCATGCTCCGATATAAATTGCTGCATATATCAGGTTTTATTCATTCAGGTTTTTAACAGGATTGTTTATGTATTGCATTCTGGCATGGAAGCCGTACTTGATACCAGCATAAACTGACAGCAGTCTTGACATGTTTAAAGTAAAAATAAAAAGCATGTCTCATCTGTTTTAATCTTACGCTTGATTAAGAAAGTGTAGAATTCCTGCATATTGTCAAGTTTACTGGAAATACAACATCGAGTCACAGACTATCATCAGGCATCGGATTCACTGAATGAAACAACATGATGCTCATACCGCAGCCACATGCTGGTATAGTGGACCAAACAAATATCATTTCCATAGAATGCTATAGAACACCTGCGCAAAGAGTGACTATTAACAAAACTTTAGTTGCGCCCATTTTCAGTTTTACCTACAAATGATCGTCTGGTTGCTCATGTTTGTTGGACTTTGTTGGTACACAGTATTCTCATTACTGATAAAATGAATTGAACCAAAGCTGCATAACTCAAGATGGTTGTTCAGGTTAAGATGGGGTATACAAATATTGCTTTGAGCACATGTAGATTTTTTTTTGAGTTTCTCGAACGTTAAAGCAGCATTAAATGATCTTTCAGCCACTTTAAGGCCAGCAGCTGAGGTATTGACCTTTTAAAGTTGCTGTGGCTAACATTGTTGCTGTGGCTTATTAGCTAAAAAATAAGGTTGATAAGTGTGTTGAGAATTAACCAAAACATTCAAGTTGCGGAAGTTACAGGCGAAGATGATAATTCTCTGTGGGACACCGTTCACTTTACAGTTTGTCATTTGAACCATTTTCAATACCAAAAATAGTAATTAGTGCCACTATGCAGCTGAGATATTAAGCTAAATAAAGTTGCTAAGGCTAACAGGATAGCTAACAGTTACCTATTTACACAACCAGCTGACTCAGAGCAATATTAGCATTCATTTAGAGTCGTGTTTCTGACAACCTGACCACTATTCTCTTTCTTTTTAGTTCTGGTTTGGTCTCCTGAGTAAAATGTCAGTGTATAATATAATGCTACGCTATGCTCACAAGATAGTTGCTAACTTTATCTGTCTGTTGTTTGGAGCTTTGCAGGTATTGTTCGGTGGGATTATCAATACTTATTAGCAAGGTTGATGAGAGTGGGGAGAAATAGTAATAATAATAGCTAAAATAGTCAATAGAGATGAAGGAGCAGGTGATAATATTCTTTGGGACACCGTACTAAAAATATTGATTAGTGCAGCTTGGTTTATTTGCTTTATAAGCTATAGCAATAAAAATATGCGTTATACCTACAGTTTAGTCTCGTATAAGGAAACACAATGTTTGAACATGTTTTGGTTGTTATGTAGCATCAGAATTTCATCCCAGTTTTGTTCGTGATGACATCAGTGCTGACTCATTTAGTAAAACAGCAGCTGCATGCAGGTTTTTAGTCATCGTGCTAATTAGGAAGCATTGTATCTGCTGGTAGAATCACGACACTTTCAGCCGCGACCGACATTTCCTCTCTTTCTCTTTCTCTTCCCCTCTCATTCTCTCCATGTATCTCTGTGTGTAGCTGGATGCTGTAGGCCCTGCAGAGGTGACCTGCTGCCAGGCTGCACAGCGCTTGTGTTGGTAGAGAAGGCGGGTGCAGTGCCAGGGGCATCTCTCTGACAAACAGAGCAGATGCCTTACACTAACAAACAGCCCGGCGGGGTTCGGGCGGCCTCCCGTCAATCCTCCGCTGTTACATTGACTCAAAGTGCTGAGACTTGCAGCTGCTGCAGCAAAGACTCTGTGCCCTTACCACTCACTACCAAAGCCAACACGCAAAGCAACCCCGACGGGTCACTTACTTTTATCTGGCTGTGATAAGCTGCTGCCTCTGTCACCTGCAGCTTTGGAGCTTCATATGATTGTATTTTTGGTCATGGGCAAAAGGCTATTGTGAATATGCAGCTTGTATTTATCAGCACAAAGGGACCATTGTCAAAAGCTTATGCAGACATTAAAGTTAAGCTGTTTATGCACTGTGGGCTGCGGTGGCTGTAATCTCAACTGACTGCACAAAACCGTGGAGAGATTGCGATTTAAGTGTTTTGAACTCGAGAGCGCCGTCTTCTACGTTTAAAAAAAAAAAACTCGCTGCAGTGATCAAAACTTTCAAAGATTCTGACTTTGTTAAACACTACTCTCTTTTCTTTCTGTTTTTTTTATTTTTCTGTCAGCAGCGTCCCCCATGTGGAGATTGTTTGTTGCTTTAATTGTCGGGTCGATTCCAACTTCAAACAAGGACGCCCACCCACTCACCCACATATCCCCAAAACCCCTTAACGCATTCAGAATATCCACATTTTGGCACACACACATACACACATACACACATAAAATTAATGCCAATACAGAAGCTGAAACGAAGTCCCATTATTAGGAATTTTTGGGTTCGGCCAAAGTGCACGAGAGCGCCTCGGGCATTGAAATAAGACGCAAACAGACATTTAATTAATCTATCATGAATTTTTCAAAGTTACACCCCTTTAAAGCAGGATTATTATTATTATTTAGTATCTTGGGTTATGGATAAATTATGAAGAGAAACAGGCCCAGCTTGCATGCATTTTAATTAATCTCAGACTGCAGGGGAAGTAAAAAATGACTTTTTATCTGCTGCCAAGTGGTGGACCACCTACAGCAGTGGAGCGTTGTCTGCAGTGATGAGTGCCGCTCTGGCCAACACTGCAGCCTGGATGGAGACAGTTTACAATGCAGCATGGGAGCTTAGTCAAGCATCTTCATACACAAACCCCGCGTGTGACGTGGGATGATGAACATAGTCGACGCGCTAATAACACCGTAGGTCTGAGATAAATCCCCGGTTGGCACCTTCTACAAAGATCCAGGTCAGCAACTACAGTTCCAGACACATTAGCGCGCTAAACCCTGTTATTATACCAGATCTTGTTTAATTCCATGTGCTTCACAGGTTGTTTTCTAGACGTTGGTGAAAGTGATCACTGTGTTTCTCACACTATGACTGTGATTTTGAAGTGCCTGTAATGAAAAGTTCAGTTGAGATTTTCTTTTATAAGAGAGGTTTCTCAAACTTCTCCAGCCATGAGAGCACATGATGCAGGAAACGGCTCATAATCTGAATCATGATTGTTTTCACTGAGAACTGAGATCAGGATTTTCTCCCGAAGACAGCTCATCTACACAGGCATTTTCTATCTGACCAAACACATACTTGTCTATTCTCATCAATACAGCGGTCTACACACAAGTTGAGCAATAGCTCACATTTCACAAGTGTTCTACCCACATGACAGCTGAAGAAAATGATTTTGAACACTTCCAAGAACCCTGACATGAGAGTGTGTGAGTATGTACTATAAGCTACACAAATAATGAAGCTATGTTCCGCTTTAATGGAAGTATTTCACAAGAGCAAAAGGCTTCCAGGATGAGGACCCTTCTCCTCGGATTAATAATATCTCCAGGAAACTTTCCCACTAGGATGAGTGTGAACATGTTTTTTTTTTTTTTTTTTCTTTTACAAACAGCTGCTAGAAAGGTCATCTTAAATCAGGGCCAATATGCTGTTTTAAAGCTTCAAGTCTACACATTCTGAAGTATAAAAAGTGACATTTCAGATTCCATAGTTTTACTTTTTTTTTTTTTTTTACTTTCATTTATTGTTTTTTCAATTTCATACAATGTCAGTTTCAGAATTCAAGATAATTATTTATGGATGAATAGACCCCCTTCCCTCCCCACCACCCTCCCTCCAAACCTGCACATACCAAAGTACAACGTTGAAATTAGGGCATAAGCAAATTAATAGCAATAGGACAAATGAATAAAAATATATAAAAATAAAAAATGAATTAAAAAAATAGATACATGAAATTAATAAAACAAAAGAGAAAAAAATTGCAAATCATACAGAATAACAGTTGAGACAACAGTTCAATCCAGGACAGTGTTACAGGAAGTACTATTGACATATAACAACAATTGATTCCAAGTCTCAATTACAAAATAATAAAATACTAAACTTCCTTAAAATACAAAATATACATTTTTAAAATATAAAACTTAAAATACCTAACTTACATCGTTTGACTTTATCATAAATCTTCTGTATCCTCTTAATTAGGCATTTTTGACTTTGCTGCGTGGACTCCTGCTGGATATTTAACATCAAAGCAGGTAGATGTAGGAGGGCAGTGAGTAGTGTTTGTCTAGCATAGAAGACTATTGACCAGGATCACTTGTCATATAGCTTCTGTAGTTTTCTTGTACCAGTGAAAGCTTGTTGGGATATGGAAATGAATGCAAGGCTTCAGTTCTCGACGTTTGGGTGGACGTTCTGCAAGGATTTTCTGGTTTTCTTTGTTTTAGACTTCATCATCTTGGATTTTTTTGGTGATGTTTGAGGTGGTTGTACACATTTGTGGTATTTTTTTTAACACATTTTGAAAAGGTTGCTTCTCTTCCTCTTCACTAACCTTGGAGCTGACTATTTGGTTTATACATTCCAAATTCAGATTCAACATCACAGTCACAGGCCAAAAAAGGTTGAGCGACCACGTTCTCCAATCATCTTGAAGTAACTTTGTCATTGCGAAAAGTGGGATGTGTACTCTTGTACTCCTTGTACTATCTTAACCTGCATGTCAGAACCTCCATTGAACATTTTTTCGAGGATGATACATTATTCATGGAATTGAGAAGAAATAGATTACCCCAATTACTGAAATTTGCTGTTTATTTCGTGCAATTAATTATTCAAATTGTATTAATGGATAGCATTTCTGCCTTTTTTCCCCAAAAAAGGCAGTTCACGCTTTATTTGAGCCATCTTTTGCATTAAATAGAATACCTTGAACTTCACTGCCAGAGGGTCAATCATACAAGCTCTTCAATAAACCCACACACCTTTATCTTAAATTACACTGGAGATCAGCTCTGGGCACTAAGCCAGGTCACATTGCCTTTTTGACCTGTAAACAACAAAAGGAAAATCAGAGTTCAGGTCTAAATGGTGGAAATACTGATAATCTGAAAATGCATTTGGAAGTGCTTGGAGCCATATCTCCCCAAATCGCACAGCAGAAGAATCATGACAGCTGCTCAGCAGAGGAATGCATGTTAGATATGATGGAGCTGAAGAGGCGGCATACCTGCTCATGTGTCTCCTCTCGCTCTGTCTGGCCATCGAGGAGACGTCAAAACAAATCTGATCACTCTGTAACCTTAGCTAAGCATAGCATAATAGACTTATTTCAGGTAATTTACTCTCTCTGGTGTTCATAGCAGTTAAACACGCATGAAGAAATAGCTGACTATAAGTATCAGTCAAGACTGGGAATTGCACCCAGTTCACTTTTGTTATGTTAAGCTTCTCAAGCAGCAACTGCTAGGTAACAGATGACATTTTCTGTGTTCTTATACCCATGAAACCTTGTATTTTGGAAAAGTTTCCATTACTGTTTTTGGAGGGTCCAAAACTCTGAAAATTGCTCCACTTTTCCTCCATTACTTCCACCTCCTCCAGGGAGCAACCTTCTCACAAAGCCAGCCTGCATCTTGTGCACCTAGAAGATGTCAGTGTGGAAAACATATACCGGTAGTGCAAGGTGCTGAAACTAAATACATGTCCATCCATGTGCTCACCGAGTTGAGAACAACTTAATATACACGCCACAGGTACAGTATGCACCCTAGTGTGTAAGCAAATCATTTACAGGAAGTATTTTGCTTTCTGTAACCTTTTGCTTATACTCCAAAGTCCCAAACAAAACTTGGGGTTAACCATACCAGTCACAACCATTCAAAATCAAAAGTTCTCAAAATTAAACCACTAAATATTTGGCTGGTCCATGAACTCCAGAACAACTCAGCAGTGTTTCCTGACCAATGAGCACCGTTACAAATCATTGTTAGAGAATAATGATGTTTTATGATGTGACAATGCTGTAGTTAAGGTCTGGTTATGTTTAGGCACAAAAAAACATTTGAATAGGTTTAGGGGAAAGATCATCATTTTGGTTAAAATGACTACTACCTTTATCGTCATGGTTACAATAATAACCACGTGCTTCAAGTAGGGGGACAAATGTGGTCATGAAAACTTGTGATTGGAAACAGGAAACTGTGTTAAAGTCAGTTGTTTTGTTGATCCGTCCATCCAACTTGGACTTAGTCTACATAATAACGCCAACTTTTACATTGTCATAAATACTACAACCACTAGAGGGCATTTTCACTTGAACGTAAAGATCATTTAGTGCACTTGCTGCAAAAACAGTATGACACGTGAACCCAAAGAAGGTTGTGAAACATTTCTACAGAGTTTATAAAAGGTTGCAAGTGGTGAGTGTGGCCGTTTTATGAGATCACAACAATGAGATGTGATTGGGTAATTCATGACAGATTCGGTGTCAGTTGTTTGTCTGACTCAAATGGTGTCGAAATCATCTTAGATTTAGGGGGTTTATAGACTTCTTGGTCACATTGAACAAATGATCATACATGTGGTAAATGGACTGCACTTATATAGAGCTTTTTTTAGTCTTTTGACCACTCAATGTGCTTTTACACTACATGTCACATTCACCCATTCACACACACATTCATACACCGTTAGTGCAGCCATCGGGAGCAATTTGGAGTTCAGTGTCTTGCCCATGGACACAATGACATGTGAAGGAGTCAGAAATCGAACCTCCGATCTTCTGACTGGCGGACTACTGCTCTACCACCTGAGCCACAGCCACATCAAGTATAATTATTGTACCCCAGGTGTATCTGATATGCACTAAGAAACAAGCTTGGCAACAAGAGGACTGACAGATCAGTGAACTGTTGTGTTGTTTAAAGGCAAGTTAACAATTGCTGACTTCAGCTACTCCAGAAAAAGGTTTTAAACAAGGCTTCACACAAGAATTTAATGTTATAGCTGGTGCACTTTTCCCCCCTAGTTTCCTTTCTCTAATAACTCAGTTTTTTCATCAAAACGGCAAGCATAAAAACTAGATTCTTATTCATATTCAGCAAGTTGCCCCTACTTAACAACTGTACAGTACTTAACAACATAAGCAGAACTCAGCTTTACTATCTGACACCAAAATTCTTTCTAAACATAAACCTTTTGGACAGATTTCATCAATATTATTGTCCAAAAGCAAGCACTGGAGTGTTCAAGAAATACATATCGGAGAGGACAAGCCTTGCCAGTGGCCTCAGGTAATCTGAGTTAGAGATTGCTGATTTATACTGCATCTACAACTGCAAATCATTCAGCAACTGCCAAACCTTTTACTCACCCCTCAAAGAGTTTCATGCATAATTTAAAGGGGATTTGACAATCTAGTATCGGAAGGATTTTAGAACATTTGAGTAAAGGTGGACACACAAAGGTGGACAGTCAGTCAGTCATCTGTATTTTGGTTCAAGCTTTTCTGTTTGACACTACCTTTAACCCAATCGAACGCATACAATGCTTTATCGGGCCATTCTGTGCTGAAGCTAAATAAATGAACATGGGCAGAGGAGAAAGAGGAGGAGTGAAAAAGCTTTGATATCAGCCAATTCTCTCAGCCAACAAACTGCAGACCGTGAGTTCAAATCACATTGTTCTAATCTGTCCAAATGAACCCAGACGAGAAAAAGGTTCCAGAGTTTGAACAAGCCAGAGCTTGAGGCGAACACACTCACCGAATAGATAACCAAACACCATTTGATACAGCCCGTTGTCTCATTGACACTGTTTAGCTGTCAGCATTCCCACACGTCTGTATTACAACATGACAAACTAATCAAGTACCATGGGAACAGGGTGAGCCTGGGAGCCATCTGCAGCCGTATGGAGGGTGGGACTGAGTAAAGCTATTCTATTCTCTACGCCTCGTTCTGTTTCTAATAAGTCATCAAGTAGCGTCCTGCAGGCCTCCTGAGCTTTTAAGCTCTTGCTCAAACATGATCCTTGCCATGTTGGTGATTTGCAGGACAATTGGCCCACTAGGGATGTGAAAAGGTCAGGCTGTGGTGCTTGTCCGGTGCCCCACGTTAAAGCTGATATACAAGCAGTTCTAATCTCTCTTAACCATGCTACTGGCCACCTAGCTGGGAATGGGAATCTCTGCTGCTTCACTTTCTCCCAGACAAAAGCTGAAATCTCCTGGTGTGGGTTGGGTTCAATAAGAGTGAGCTATAAACCTCAAAATGACTGTCACAGTGTTTGAACCTGCAGTTTGCTTGGTTTCAGTGCCAACACACTCCAGTCACATTAAATGGTGCTTGTTCACTTGGTCAAACATGAAAAGAGAGACACCAGACAATCAGTTGAATAGTTCATTTAACTCCAAACTGTATAGGTATTAGACACAAATGAATGTTTTATTTAGATACATTAGCAATTTGAATCCAGGGATGGTAGTGTTGATCAGTGGATGCACTTTAAGATGGATTTTCATGACTTTCATGATCCCCTTACTTTTCATCCAGCACCACCATTAGCTCACTTTGGCTCATGACCAAATTTTTTTTTAAACTAATGACTTTGTGTCCTAATTGGCACATTGACTCTAAACCGCAAAATTATTAAATTAAACAACATTAAATTCCAGTCAGAGCTTTATGATGCCATAATATTTAGATGTGGTTACCACACCCATACAGACTGATAGGCTCTGTGATGACAAGTGTGGTTAACCACCAACACCACCAAACTATATTGAAACAATGAACAATTCAAGCAGTGTGATATACTGTAATAACATAACATAACTTTATGGACTTTAACATTGTTGTGACAGTGCCAATTGACATTTCCAGTGGAGATAATGTGTGTGGAATGTTCATCATGTTGGTTTAGTTTGTATTACTAGCTACAGGCATTTGATCACCAAACCAAAGTTAAAATGAAATGTTGACCAGAAGATGACATACAATCCATCCTTTTGGGGGTCATGAATGTGGGTACCAGATTTCAAGGCAATCCATCTAATAGTTGTTGAGATATGTCAATAAAGATCTAACAAAACCTCAATGTGGCACCAAAACAGGGAAAAAGGAATCACCAGACAGTAGGATTCATCCTATGGGGAACATGAATGTCTACAAAATGTCATGGTAATGGATAGGTGAGTTGTTGTTTGAACCAAAGTGATAGACAAAGAGTAAATAGACTGTACTTGTATAGCTCTTTTCTACTCTTTTTGAACACTCAAAAATACTTTTACACTACATGTCACATTCACCCATTTTTTTCATACACTTATGGCAGGGGCTACCATGCAGGGTGCTAACCTGCTGATCGGGAGGGAGACTAAGATTCACACACACAACATTGGCATCAGGAGAAATTTGGGATTAAGTATCTTGCCCAAGGAAACATTGCCATGTGGACTGGAGGAGCCAGGAATCAAACAGCCAATCTTTCGATTGGTGGAGGACCTTCTCTACCTCCTGAGCCACAGCCACCCCGCCTGATAAACTGATATAATGAGGGAAAAAAACTACATAGAGACAAGCATAACTAACATCAGCAGGATAAATATTACTTGGTATCCCTTCATCATCTCATATGAGTGTGTACAAGGTCATGTAGTGCAGTCATGCAGAGTACGAAACAAGGACCACTGAGACAGAACAGACTTATTTTCACTCATTTTCCCCAACCTTAAAACCCACTGTAACTTAATATGTAACATAAGTAAAATACATGTTGTGCATGTATTTGGACAGAGGCAATCAGAACATGCAGTTAGCCGTAACTCATCAGTTCCCAGATTCCTCTATTATTATTTTACTACTGTGACACCTTTGATGCAAAGCAGTCATCACTGTGCTGTTTTTACACTGCATTTCTCAGGGATCTCCTGTCAAACAGTGTGGCCACTTTGTCTGTTTTTCTTGGATTTGCTGTTAGCGGGGGTTGACTGTTCAGCCATGTTCATTCTCATGTCTTCTTCTTCTCTGTTTATCCCAAACAACCCACTGCTGCTGCAGCCAGTATCTGGTGCACCTCCCAGGAAACTGAACTTTTGTCAGGGCGTAGTTATGTTGCACAGAAGAGAACAATGTAACACATATAAAGCTTTAATAAGTTGTTTTCTGACACCACTGAAACATATCTTTGCAAATGTATAAACAGGCTGCAGAACAACTGGATTTTAAATCCTCCTCCTTCTCTGCATGTTGTGCAACATTTTTCTGACCCACGAAGACACAAGCTGCTGACTCACTGCATAGCTGATTCTCTGTGTGTGTGTGTATGTTTGTGTGTGTGTGTGTGTGTGTGTGTATGCGGTGTGGGTGTGTGTGTTGGGTTGCATTGTCACTGCCCTGAAGAGAAACTGTGTGTGTGGCCGTTTTTGTTTTGCAGTACATTCTTGACTGAGCGGGATATGAGGGACCAAGTCTAGAGCTGTTTACCAGAGTTTTTTTTTTTTTAAAGTGGACCAACTGTAATTTTAATATCTCATAATACAGAAGTTCACTCACAGCCACGAGGCTAAACCAGCTGGCTTCAAGTTCATATGATGACACATGCTGTAAATTCTGCACTGTATCAGTTCTAACTTGTTTATCTCCTCAAGTCTCTCAACCTAATGGCGCTTTTTCCATTATACAGTTCTAGCACTACTCGGCTCGACTCGGTTCGGTACCAGGAACGACCTTTTCTATTACTATAGTACCTACTCAACGTGGGCGGGGTCGTCATAGCACGGCTCCGCCAAACTGCCGTGACTTCGTTTTATACGCGACACAAAACACATAAACAATGGAGGACATGGAGGCGGTGGTGTACTTGCTGCTGTATGAGGCTTTCTGTCACACACAAAGCAAGAGAAGAGAGCCGTATGGTTGTAACGCTGCTGCCGGTATTTAACAATGCTGGGTTTGATTCTTGTGTGGGACGGCTCATGACTCTTTTGACCAATCAGTGGCCGGCAGTCTGTTGACATCACATTTAGTATCGGCTCGGCTCGCTTGGAACCTCACCCGAGCAGGTACTAAAAAAGTACCAGGTACCAGGTAATATCTCTAATGGAAAAGCAAATAAAAACGAGTAGAGCCGAGTAGTGCTGGAACTGTGTAGTGGAAAAGCGCCATTAGTGAAACTATCAGATTGAACGCATGACGTTGGGTTATGCAAATTATATCTGGTCTTATTAGGTTCAGGTGTCATATCTGTGTGACACTTTTATTTGCAGTCAGTTTTTCAGATTTCTTACCTATCATGTAATCCACAACCACCTGCATGTTACTGTAATTGATAAAGGAGATTCCGACGGAGGATGGAGGATGGAGATGAGCTCTCCATCCTCATATTCAAAATAATCCTAAAGTGACCACCCACAAGTGACACAAAGTAGTCCCCTAAAGTCTCAACATCTGATTATTTGTTAAATTAAGAGCTCCCCTCTAGCAGTCCACACTTCCAAAATAAGGTTGGGAGTCGAAGCAAAATCCGATGACTGATCTGCTGCACGTAAGCACAACCTTACAGGAACCAGGTTACTACAGTGCCTGTAAACACATTCACTGATTACCTCCATAACCTGGTTTCTACTCTGCATGTATTCTCTGATTACCTGCATAACCAGGTTACCACAGTGCATGTAAAGGTACTGGATATGTGTTGTATAATATCTGACTGAATAGATCTGACTCCATCAGTTCATGCAGCAACATTTTTCTTAAATTTCTGTTAAGAGAAGAGAATGCACCAAACAGTCTGAACCACTCAAATCTTCTCTGACCTAGGTAGGTGTGCTGAATGATGAATCCCACTTGATCTTATGAGGTATGTAGGTAACGCCCCCTAAACACTATATAAGGGCAGGTGTTGTACCATGTGCAAATACTCTGACACATGTCCAGGAATCAGAGAGATGCCACTACAAAAAGGCTGCTGACATGCTGTTAAATAAACTTATTATAGTCCTAATTGGGATCAATCGACTTATAGTATTTTAATCAGGAGAGACCAGAGAATGAAGCAAAAATAGTTTATTATACAGATGATATTGATGATTAGATATTGTCAAAAGTCTTCAGTCCTGAGCATCAGAATAACAAAATGAGAGATGAGAAATAAAACTGAAGACATGATGGTTTTCCTGACTCGACTTATGCTAAACTTCACTTCTTTAGCCCACAAATGTAATAATCCAGCTATTATAATAACTCTGAAACATTATCTAACTTTGATTATATGATATTCATGAGGGGGTTTTTTTTGTTACTCAAATTTAAAACTTAGGTTTCCTTGAGTTGGACAAACAATTGTGAACTTTGAAAATGAGATGTTCTTTCTTATTTTGGTGTGAGTGCTCTCAACCACTCATAAGATCTTCTAAAAACATAAGAAAACATCAGTGAAACCCAGAAATCAATGACTACTACCTAAATAAAATCAAATGATAGATACAAATGAAAACAAGAGGTTCATTCTAGCATGAGGCCCAATGAGATGTGTTTCATCTACATCATCTATCACTGCTGCTTGTTAATTGGTGGAACATCACACTGCTGCCAGTGTTGCTGTGCTCTGTGTGTACCTGAGGCTGCTCAGGTCAAATACATTTTGGATTCATTAACATCTGCTCTGTTTGTATCTGCTGTCCTTTATTTATTAATTATTTATTTGAGCTCTTTTGTTTATCTGAAAGACAACTTTAACCCTCTATGGTATGATGTCGCCTCGAGGCAACAAACATACTTTTTTTTTTTAAATTGGCAGGACCATAAGTCACCAATAACAGTGTTTTAATTTGTCACATGACTCTCTGGAAGCCATGCTGAATCCCTTTCTGGCAGACATTCAATCAGCTCAGCCATTTCTCTCCACAAAAATTGCAAGACAGCATATTTTCTTTTTTCAGTCTGGAGAAAAAAAGATTCATGATAGTAGGTGAGTCAAGTTTAATTTCTAGTTTATAAATGTAGTTTTTTTTTTTTTAATAAATCATGGAAAATTGTTAAAATGGACATGTTGCCTTGAGGCATTACCATTATGGAAAATTGGTTCAGGCTATTACTCTTTACTGTAAGCTATAGTCTATTACTGTGGATTTTGTGAGTCGAGTCATTTAGTGAGTTCTAGTTTTAGTGATTCTAGTCTTTGTGAGTTTCTAATGGCATGGATGCAACCTGTTGAGGCAATTGTGTATTTTCAATGTGTTCTTAAAATCAATTTTGTATTGTAATTGAAACAATATCTCTCTTTTTTCATTCCTTACCAATATGGTACAGTGTTACCTCGAGGCAACACACCCCAAAAATATTTTTAGAAAATGTCTTTAGAATGTGTTTTTTTGGTCTATTTTATGACAAAAAAACCACCACAAACTTTTTTTTTTTCTAACTGGCATCATATTACATACCATAGAGGGTTAAGTAGTCAAAGGGTAATTGATTACTTGCCTTCTGGAAACAGTGCTACTGAACATCTGGATCAAAATCTGCTTAATGACAACTTATTAAATGTATAACTACCAGCTTGTTGAAAAAATACAATGAGGAGTCATCAATAAATTACAAATATCTATAACAAGATCATTATTATATTATTATTTATATATTCTCTCTTTAAACCTCTGCAATAAAAATCTCAAGTGAGGTATATTATCACTTGTGTACTTATTAATAATGGTTCTTTAATCTTTTTTATTGACGCTTTTTTTTACTGTCCACTTTGCTGCTGCACTATTGCACATTTTCCCCATTGTGGGACTAATAAAGGTACATCTTATTTTATCTTATCTTATCTTATTACTGCATAAAACAGATAAACAGCATCTAAAAGTTGTGTAAATGTGATCTATACACAATAGGAAAGGAGAGATATTAAACCTTTAGGTCATAGTTAAGATTAAAAGTACATGTGACGATTTTGAGGCCAAACATGACTGTGAAGGTAAAACATATTTAACACCTGTGTGAATAAAGCATATGAAGTGATGAATGTAAAGTCTTCGAGCGGATCGGAACGTGTGTATCTGAATGTCGCGGCGAGAAAAGATTGAAAAGTGTTTGCAGTGTGAATATCTGAAGGGTCCCGCCTGTTCAGACGAGGCTGCCGCTCCCAAACTCAATTCACTCCTCATATGTTTTATGGATTGCCATGACTCTGACACTGATACTCACTATTTCGACAGTGTATTTGGTTTCTCGTGTCTGCAGCGGGAGCACAGACGCTGTTATTTCAGCCCTGCGTGCGTCCGCGGCAGTTGTCCGTACGGGAGGGGGCGACCTGCGGGGCTGAAGATGAGACTGCTGATACATGGTTCCGGTTGTACCCTAACCTTGATACCCACCCTGTGAACTGCGCCCCCCACCCCCATCACACACACACACCCTCCTTGTCATCTTCCTTCCCCTCTGTACATTTTGAGCGAGGGATTATGGGTTCATTTGGCGAGCCGTTTAGCCCTCGCAAAGCCGCTGTCGGCCTTTTGACTAGCAGGGGCCTCCAAAACATGAGCCCAGCTGCGCGGGGTCTGCATGCTAAAACTGAGCCAGGGATGGTGGTGGGGGGGGGATACAGGAGTCTGGCCCCCTTTTTTCTCCGTGACAATCCCTGCCCTGGCTCTTGACGTGGTGTCAGGGCCGGGGGTTTGCTGCGGCGGCTCAGCTCCTCTCAGCGCTCCAGACAGGCCAGATCCAGGCTCTGACAGCCGGGGTCTGTGGGGAGAGGCTGAGTCCAGACGCTGCTCTGACCCCGCTGCCCTCCTGTATGTTGTTTACCTTCAGGTGTTGGCACCTGCTCAAAAAGAGAAAGAGAGGAGAGGAGAGGTGTTGGGGTGGGGGGGGGCGGGGCAGTGTCTGCTTCTACTTCTCTCCCAGACAGGAATCAGAAATTGACAATGCCTGGGCTCAAAACACCTCAGCCAGACCTCATGGGGCCCTGCGGGGCTGCCAAAAACTGACTGGAGCTTGACCACGGCTTAAGCAGGTTCTCCGGGCCAAATGGTGCCGGATTTCCTCTTTTACCTTGACAAGAAAAATCACAGTTTAATCACAAGTTTCTCTGTTGTTGCTCCGACTGGGGGAGAGAATAAAAAACGACAGGAAAAACAGAAAAGCGCCACCTTGTTTCACCTCAGCTCTGCTTCTTTATTATTAGCTTGATTTCATATCCTTTCCTGCATTCCGTCCAACAATGTGACATCCAAATGAGAATTTTATTTAAAAACACAATGCTGATTTAAATCCATTTGGCCTTTCAAATTGAAGGTTAAAAAGACCGGACGGCAATTACAGAAAATATACTGAGTCGCTGGCGGTTCTGCTGCACGCCGCTCTATTCTTGGTGAGTTTTAGTGAGCGGGTAATTATGGAGAATTATTCAACGGCAGCATAATTATGCAAAGTCTTTTAAATGACGGACAAATCTGTCGCATTATGTTCATTGTTTTGCAAATGCGGTTGATGATTCTGTTATCTGTCTTCTTGCTCGGCAACACCTGTGTTGTGTAATTAAAACAAACTTTGACATGGGATTTTGACTGTGGCAATCAATTGAATCATAAATACCATTCAGCCAAGAAAATAGCTTGCTAACGGCTGTCCACAGGTGATTCATTTTTTTTTTCTGGATAGACATTGTTGTCTGTAAGCTGTGTCGACAAAACGCACCAAGTTAGATCACAAGTGCTGATTTAAACATACACGTGTTAATCTTGGAATTTAGAATTTAGCATCAGTTTTTAAGAAGTCTCACCACTAAAAAAAAGGTTTTTATTCATCGTCTGCATATAGATATAATAATAGAGTAGAATGACATGCTTTCATTTGATGTTATGCTCAAAGACACAGTCCTACAGATCCGTCCTCATTTACACATATATTTCAGGATAAAAATCAGCAGTACTCAGGAGCCCTGCTGATTAATCAAACATGTATTATTTATGAATGTGAATTGGTGTAGTGACTAATTATGAAGAATTATATATATTGAAGAATATGAACAGTATGTAAGAGTTAAAGAAATATTACATAAATATCATGTGTCAAATGAGTCTTTTTAACTATTAAAAGTGTTATTTTCATCACTGCTTCTAACTGAGAAACAGGAAGCATTTGTTGAACAAGCCGAGTGTACAAGCGTACATGTGAGAACGTTTTTGCTGATGTAATAATCAATGTTCTCCACTTCTCTTTTTGTTGCCTGTTGTCTCTTTCTTGTGAAAGCGTTGGAGTAGACATTTCCTCCCGTGACGTCAGTTACTTGTGGATGTGCTGATGCGTGGTGAAAGAAGAGAATGGCTAAAAACTTGTCAGGTCAGTTTGCGTACGTTTAAAAGATCTCAGAGATAACTCAGTGTTGTGCTTACAAGCAAATAAATAAAAAAAACCTGAAGATCATCCGCATGTCGTAGTCCTTCCTTCCTGTTGACTGTGCAACTTTTGTCCTCCTGGGTCAAAACTGACCTGGTCTGGTTTGACTGTTCATCAGTCAATCAATCAATCAATCAATCAATCTTTATTTATATAGCGCCAAATCACAACAAAAGTCATCTCAAGGCACTTTACACATGAAGCAAGTCTAAACCGTACTCTTTCATTTACATGAGCAAGCGCTTGGCGACAGTGGCAAGGAACAACTCCCTTTATAAAGCATACGGTATAAATTATCACCCATTTCTGTGTTAGACTTCTTTAGCCAACTTTATTCCAACTTATTACCACAAATTTTACACACACTGTAAAAACCAGTGTATAAATCACAGTCTATTTTGGTTGGTGTCATGCTGGGAAAAACCCTTTTTTATTAAACACTGGTTTATTTGAATGCATCAGTAGTTATTCATTTATAAACACATACATTTATACTCTAAAACTTTTTCAATTTACTTTGATTTGAAACACAATAAAACACACAGATTACACCTGAAACAGTGTGTTGGGTTAATGGTTAATGGTTAATGGTCCGGTAATGATTTAACTGAACTGGACCAGTATATTAACTCAGACTTTGTTCAGGTTAGGCTGAGTTTCAATTAAACCTTTTAAAAGAACACAGTAACTTTACATATTTAATACAGTGTGAGGCTGTAAACTCTTCATCAGAGCTGTTACTGTGTTGCTGTAATTCTGACTCTGTGTCAGTCCCAGAGTCAAACAAAGCATCGTCCTCTGTTCCATCCAGTGAAAAACAACAAAGTTAGTGAATCTTTTAGGCTTCAGATGTGTGCTCACACTGTGTGTCGCTGCTTCAACATGTCTGGTCTGTAAATACTGAAACATCACAGCAACTAGTGTAAATGGTACTTATATAGGCTTTCTAGTCTTTACGACCACTCAAAGCACTTTACACTACCTTTAATTCTTCCCCCCAATACTTCTGATCAACACACTGAATCAGCATCCGCCTTTGAACCCTTCTGCCCTTCTTTTTATTTCTCTGTATAACTTACAGCAGTAACAACTCATCAGTATCTATTTTCATTAGCTGCAGACACAGCTGGAACCAGCTGTTGCTTGACACTGCAGTTTACAGGACATTATAGTTCATAAGTGTGGATGTTATCGCTCTGAGTGTGGACGGCCCTTTACAGACCTACAACCAAATCCAGATCCAACTTTTATCTGTATTTTACTGGTGTATAAGGACACACTGATGCATAAGACACACCCCACTTTCTACTTATTTACCAGTTTTACAGCATTTTTTGGGAAATGATGGTCAAAAGGCCTCATTTAATGAAACTATGCCTCATTTTTGAGTTAACGCCTGTTGTTGTTGTGGGGTAAAAATGAACCCGAGGACAACAGGAGGGTTAAATCTAATCAATGGATGAGAGGAAAGTCTGTTAAATGGAAAGCACAAATGATTAAATTAAAGAGCATGAATTAATAAATTGAGAACATTTTAATGTACAAATACTTCCTTCTTAAACTGATAAAATAAACTGTAATCTTGGCTTTATTACGTTTCTTTTAAAACTGATTTTTATTGCCAATCTGTCAAAAATATAGATGGAGTTTCTACAGTATGTGAGTAAGAATAGATGAATAGATATGTAAAAGCACAATGAATTATACCTTGTGTGTCTCCTCATAAACACTTAACTTAAGTAATAGAGGCAGTAGTGGTGTTACAAGTAGCAGTAAGCTATATTTGAACCATTTAATGGGCACTATTAAGTCCTCTTAAATAGATGGCTTCTGTGCAGTTGTGTCGGAATCTAAACGAATGGTGAGACAATGGAGGTGTGGATCCATTTCGATTGTTCTATTGTTTGAACTGTAGTTTAAGTAAAAAAGTGTCATCCTGCGTCTGCAAATATATTCCCCCCCGGGGTCAAAGTCAATAACCCATTACATGGATTAAAAGAGCCCCTTCTGTCCTTCACCGTTCACTTTCTGAACAGCAAATAGCTTCTGATTTTTATTCATTGGTTTCTATCACAAAGAAATAGTTGGTAAAGTATGTGTCAAAGCAATTTACTCCCTGACACATACTCCCACACACAACAAGGCTCATTCTGTTCACCTAAGCATTGGACTTCCTGACTCACAGAGGCGAAAAAAAAAAAAGATGAAAAAAAAAGAGAGAAATCCTATTTTGAAGGAAATCTTAAGCAGATGCATAGAAGCAGGAAAATCTCACTGGATAAGCCGTTATAGTGTGAAACCCTCTCTCTGGTTATGAGCTGACAACACACTGCCTTTATTAAACACGGGTTTCCTCCGTGACAGATCTCCAAAGGTATTTTCGGTCTAACCCCGAGCGCCGGATCCTCCGGTACGAGCCTATTGACGGCATTTAAACCGCTGTAGCAAAGAAATGAAACGAGACCTATGCCTCCAATCCTGCTGCTGGAATTCCAGGTGTATGCTTGACAACGTATTTACCAGCTGATATGTGCACACTGAACACTGGAGCCTTACATTTATCACCAATGTTACATCTACAGGTTCACACAGTCCTTTCAGAGCCTATTTTGTGTGAAGCTTAGGTACAATGACATCATTCCTGAGTAGTGGTGGAATGTATCTATAAGTATAAGTGTAATATTTACTAAAGTAATATTCTTCAGTATAATTTTGAGGTGCTATACTGTAGTATTTCCATGTGATGCTACTTTCTACATCTCAGAGGGAAATATTGTACTTTCTACTCCACTACATTTATTTGACAGTTTAAGTTACTTTTCAGATGAAGATTTGACACAATGGACAATATAACAAGTTTAACCAAATAGTGATTTTTCCCTCTAAACTTCTCACATGGTTTCATTTCAATAAATGTTCAAATGATCCAATATTTCATCACAAATCAAAGATTTTCGAAAAAGTCCAAAATCATCTCACCACCTCTCACATTTATCTGCTGACCCTTTGGAGGGGCCCCACCCCTAGTTTGGGAACCACTGGACTAAACTAGCTAACTGTATATAAAGTAGTGTAAACTAGCTCCACCTCCAGCAGCTACAACAGTAACATGCTGCTCTAACACTGATGCTTCACTATTAATAATCTAATGATGTCATATATAATAATATATCAGTCAGTGTAATACTGCATACTACATCACTCATAATACTGCAGTACTTTTACTGTAATACTGCATACTACATCACTCATAATACTGCAGTACTTTTACTGTAATACTGCATACTACATCACTCATAATACTGCAGTACTTTTACTGTAATACTGCATACTACATCACTCATAATACTACAGTACTTTTACTGTAATACTGCATACTACATCACTCATAATACTGCAGTACTTTTACTGTAATACTGCATACTACATCACTCATAATACTGCAGTACTTTTACTGTAATACTGCATACTACATCGCTCATAATACTGCAGTACTTTTACTGTAATACTGCATACTACATCACTCATAATACTGCAGTACTTTTACTGTAATACTGCATACTACATCGCTCATAATACTGCAGTACTTTTACTGTAATACCGCATACTACATCGCTCATAATACTGCAGTACTTTAGACACTTTTACTTGTAATGGGATATTTTAACATTTATGTATTGGTATTTTCAAATCTTCCACCATTGGTACACTATAAAGAGTTTGGGTGTGACACTTTTCTGAGGATAATTCAGTTTTAACTTGACTTGTAACTTGGGTCTTATTTTCGTAGATTTGAGTTATCAATAATAACCATTGTACTAAAATCACTAAAAAGAAGTCCAACGAGATTATTACCCGAACTGCTCACTTTGATTTACAGACTGATATCCTGAATCAACATCGAATGTCATAGCATTTCTTACTGACATCTCTCATTAATATAATATAATGGTTCAACTCTTGGTCTTTTGATCATCTGACTGCTCTTGTTTTTTGCCACATCGGACACTCGGCGATGTTACAGTATTCCCAGATCTAAGCAGTTCATTTAGTGTGTATAATGTGATCACAGACACTACTGCAACTACATTTTATCTTGCAGCTTCATTGTCAGTCACACTGTGTTAAACGGCTGTAATAAAAGTCACAGTATAGTATACCATACGTCTGTTCTTACTGTATTCTGACTGAATGGTAGAAGTCACACTGTGAGTACATTACTTGGCACTGGACATGTGTCACAGTGTTATCGAAGAACACCATTTTTTGATAAATGACCACAATTTCAAAGCTTTCTTTTGTCTGGAAAAGCCTGAAATCACACACATGCGGCGTATAAGATCCTTTTTGACCCAACTTGTAACCCTTTTATCCTCTTAAACCCTATCACAATACTATAAGCTGGGCTGCATAGTGAACTGCTCTGTACCTCAGTGAAGTGTAGTCTCCACCGTTCCAAACACAACCTCAGCATGCCCTGATTTAGCTCTTACAAGCTAGTCATGGACTTGGGGACTATAGGGAATCATTGCTAGCTGTGTCTCCTAGAGAAAGCTATTGTAGGCTATACTAACTCAACTAACCCTGCTGTTTCTTTAATATGTGACCTCAGGATTCAATATCCTTTTTTTTTTGCCTATTTAGTTTAAGACATACACCCCACAAAGTTGTTAAGGCAGAGCAGTGATTTATTTAGCCAATTAAACTTGGGGATAATTAGGTGGAGACAATGAGGGAGCCGGGTGGGGAATTTGTCCAGTATGCAGAGGTTAATGATAATCCTCTTCCAGATAAGTGCCATGTGACCAATGGGAGTTTAGACCGAGACCGTAGCGCCTGATCCAGCAGGCATCAGAAAGCAGAGTGCATAAATTAGCATTGGGCAAAGCCTGTGGCTGATTTACTGTTACTCCCAAGTGTCACGCTCATTATTGCAAAGTCTTCTCCACACTGCAATACACCCTTCCATGTACTCCATCACGTTTATTTGAACCTGATTAGCACCAATGTTTCATTTTTTTCAGGGTTTTTTTTTTTTGGACACAAAATTATGAATAATGGAACATGAAAACGCAATTATTTTCTCAGTGCACATGGTGAGAGTGGACTAATTGGATAAAAAAAAGAGACGGGGCCTCCCGTGTTGTGTAGTGGGCTAACAAACATCACCGGTCCTCTATCGCCTCTCCAAACATTATCGACAGCAGTGTGTGTAATGAAATAATCATTGCCTAATCAGACAGATTAAGTGCTATTTTTTCCCCCTGCACTCTTTTAATGGCAGTTGGTTTTTTGCTGAGATTGTTGAATACAGGCGAATCTGATGGCTGATCCTTTAATTTTGGGTAATCACAATCTGTGAGATAATAAGGACTAAAAAAATGATGCCAAATCAGCATCAGAGATAATCATACTCAGAGTTCACGTTTGAGGTTCAAAGTAGTCTTACATGACTAGAATTAAAAGGCAATTATAGCATTTAAAATAATGGTGGGTAATTTCATTCATTAGCTGGCCATGTTCTTCCCTGTGCTATGCTGTATTTTTTATTGTTGTTGTTTGGCTGAAAACCTGGTATCTCATGTCATATCATATACATTGTTCTTTATTTCAGGTTTTGTAAAACTACAATGTGTTTTCTTACTGTTCATATTCTACACCCTCAAAGTATGTGGTCTAAGAATCCCCTCATAAAAAGTGTCTATACTAAATGTTGAAGCACAGATGTGTTTAGAAAGCATCAGTAGTGGATCTGACTGATCAATAAATGTGATTAAACCTTGAATGGACAAACATTTGTAGCATCTATATGAAAGCATAACATTTAAAATACTTACATTTTTGTACATTTTGGGCCACTTTAGGAAAAGTCATCAAATTTCACAGTAAAAAACATTTGGGGTGTTTTTACAGCTGCTAAATGTCAAAATGGGGTTAAATGGGATTACAGATCAGAAACCCTGTATAGGTAGGCATAGTTGCACCTGCTCTGCTTTCCATGTAACAAGTTAGATAAGAGTCATACTTGAACATATATTAAATATTTGACACAATTATCACACTCAAGATTATGTATATTTAATAAAGCACATACATTTGTTTTTCCTCCTGTTCTTACAGTTGGATGTTGTTCTCTTCTCTGTGCAGAATGATGTACAGTACAGTACAGAGTTTGTTTCCACATTCATCTGCTGAAGGAGGAGCGTTTCTCTGAGCTCACATTAAATCCCAGTTTAACACCTAAAGTATGACTGGTCAGAGCTAACTGAGCTCCAGTATTGCAGCTTACACAAGTGTGATGTGGAAACGTGAAGCCTCCAGTGTACAAACACTGAGAATGGACTTTACAGTGAAGAAGGAGACATGCGGCGTCCAGCTGTTTTCATGTGCTTATGATTGAGCTCTTTTAGAGCACTTTAAATGTTAATCTTTCATTTGCACTCTATGTTCTTTTATTCATTTTAAAGCAAATCATTATTTTATGCTCTATTTTAGTCTAGGTTTTTTTGTTTTCTTTCTCTCTTTCTATTTTTCTGTACTTTGGTTTTAAAAAAAAATCATTATTGGGTTTTCTTTTTTTTAATTGCACGTTTTAATGTTTCCAGTGTTTATTGTATAATCATCCACTGATATTTTGTTTTTATGTAAAGCACACTGAGTTGCCCCTGTGTATGAAATGCTCTATATAAATAAAGCTGCCTTGCCTTGCCTGTTACAGTATGCATAGATTCAATAAGGGAGAAGTAGTAGATGTCATTTTAAGACTGTATCATTTGTTCATTGAACTTTTTTTTAACAACAGACACAAATTATTATTGAAAGCAGAGTATTTTTTACATGTCTTAAAACGTCTCTCAAACATACATATGTAGGTAGTGTGATGCCTCTGTGGGGTCATGTGTAGGTGTGGCTAATCTCTCTCTCCCTTGCAGGTGAAGAGCTGAGGCTGATAGCAGTAACTCAGGGCTCCTTCTTTCTCATTCATAGAGAGACTGATGAGAGCTCAGACCTCCCTGTTGACTGTCTCCCCTCAGGCACCATCCTTGGTTTGGTTTGGTTTGATTTGGTTTCGAAATATGCGACTTCAGTTGTAGTTAACTTGCTTTCTGCACATTACACACACACATTCCCGCATCTATCATCCAGTCCTTACACTACTGATACGATTGATGTCCATACCTCATACTTTAACAACTTTAAACCAGCACAATTCTTAATTTGGTTTATTTTGGTTTAAATAAATATATTTAGTTAAACATTTGCCAGGGTGTGTTTCCCTTTTAGTTGTGGCCATTTGAGCCAGGTCATAACAGTATATAGTATATGATCATATGTATGTATGTGTAGTTTGTGTGTATATGTATGTACACATAAGGATACACACTAAAATCTTTACTTGAAATTAAACCAAATCTAAGTGATTAGCTCTGCATAAAATAAACAAGCCCCTTTTATTTTGAATTGGACTTCCCAGCTGATGTAGTCACCAATGCTAGTGATCAGGAAAAAAACGTCTTTCAGATGATAAGGAACTATGCTGGCCAATGAAATACATGAGAGAGAACCATTTTGGTAGATTACTACGTTAAGTTATTATTATTGTTATTTGGTTTATATTGTTAAAAAAGAAAAGAAATACCAACACTGGAGTTAGAAATGTATCATCTCATATTAGATTAGACTTCTTGTTCAGGTTGCATGACACATGTAAATTTGTTTGTTTAGAAGTTGTTCAATAAAATACCTGAAACAGGACGTACATTGAGCACCATTCATTTCACCACAACTGAACACTGACTGAGAAAATAGGGAAGACAAAATCAGAATCAAATGAGAATTAAACTCAATAATTAAAAACATTAAACAAGCACATTGCTGGAATGAGCGGTAACCTGGAGAAGATGCTTGATGAAAAGATCTGAAGTCTTTGGATAAAAATGTAATAGTAAATTTGACAGTTTCCATTTTCCGAAGGTAAAACTTGCTAAAGAAATTCAAACTGGAAATAAAAACCAAGGAAATTCAGAACAGTTTGGACGTTGAAATTAGAATATTGGCAGCTCGTATTGAGCAGATAAATTTGCGCTATTGAGAAAGAAGCAGAAACTGAAGGATGATGTCGATGCAACGAGGCGTATGTTTGTTCTTAAATCTTAAAGCAGATCCTGTCAGCGGAAGACCTTCCTCTCATGCGGACTGGGTGAAACAGGATGAGGATCATCGGCGCCGTGCTTCAGGTTACAGAAGATGAACTGTTTCTCCAGCCCGTCATCATGTTCAGGAGTCTGTTACTGTAGCGTGTTGGAATGTTAATGGATGGACTGCTGGAGACTGTAAGTTAAGATCTGTTATCCTGCATACCGTGACATCAGACATAGTGTTTAATGATAAAGTAAATGACCTGGAATATTATAGATATGGTTTGGTTTTAATAGAGTGAAATATGTTAATGTCTCCAGAGGCTTTTGTGTTAAGAATCATCTGTTGGATCTATACAGAATTTCTGTTATAAAGCAGAGGTAATAATAAGATAAAATGCCATCTTTATTTGGTATAAGAAAATAAATTGATTTGTCTTATTCTTTTTTTATTCTTATTTTATTAATTGTATTATTTGTTTGAATCCCACAAGTTCAGTGTAAGACACATATGCTGATGCAGTGGTCTCCAACCCGGCTCCTGGAGAGCTACTGCCCTGCATGTTTTAGGTATCTCCTCACTCTAACTCGTTATCAAGCAGCTGAGGCTCGTCAAAGGGCTTGAAAACGAGTTGATTATTAGAATCAGGTGTGTTAGAGTGAGGGGATACCTAAAACATGCAGGGCAGTAGCTCTCCAGGAGCAGGGTTGGAGACCACTGTGCTGATGGAACTACAATGCTACTTCAAGCTACTGAAAAATAACACAGACATTATGATGTTCTGGACCTTCACTTGAGGACATTTTCACTAATTGGACCTCAGTGAATTTTAATTGAATACCCCTGATATAGACAAACATGTGGATCGCATTCCAGTTTTGAAATGTCTGCACTTTAAATCAGGATATATGTTTGTTGTTTCAATTGCTACCTGCCACCTGTATCATCAGTATGAAGGAAAGGATGCCTTGTTTTTGTTTTTCTTTAATCATATTTTGAGTTTTATTTTTGAGATTGCAGCAGTAGGACAGGTGCTCCTGATGAATTCTTAAAAGAAGTGGATGAGATGCTCCCTAGAGTCTCCTTGAATGATTCTGTAAGCAAGCATGGAGAATCAATGACTACATTTTTAAAAGAATCAAAGTTATGTATTGTTAATCTAAGGAAATACTGAATGGTAATAACACATCTGTGTGAAGCTGTGATTGACTATATACTTGTGCTAGTTAGCCCCAGATCAATTAAACAAATTTGCAAACTATATGGATCTAATTTGAGAAAGATGTCAAATTTCAGATCATTCTTTATTGTTCAAATTTGGAATGAAAACCGTCTTTATTATGCAGCTCTTCAGGAGAGTCGCCTAATTACTCCCACAAAAAGATAGCAGCTGACTTCTTATCTTCTGCTTTACAACAATCAACTTTTTTTTTTGAAAATGAAGAATGATTAACAATTGTTGATAATAATAAAGCTGGAGACAATCATACTGAGAGGAAGTTATTTAATAAGAAGTTGTATTGGAATAAGGAGTTAGAAGAATTGTGAGAAGAATTGGATACACAGATAGTCTGTGCATAAAGCTGAAAATATGTTTCTGAATTGTTTAAGTAATAAGATGGAAAGGAAGAAATTCTTAGAAGCCTTTAAGAATAGTCAATGCATGTTTCATAAAAGATACAGATTCTATAAAAGACTGTTTAAAATGGGTGTTAAACTAGAAGGAAAATCAGACATCAAATTTCAAAAGACTTTGGTCCAAAATTAATAAAATGGGTCCGAAGTGGGTTTGGGAAATACTCATGGTGGTGTTAGGGCATGATGGCAATCCTGTGATTGGGTTTTCTGAGGTCATTAATAAGTGAGAGAGAGAGAGATGTTAAACCTCTCCTCTCCAGTGAGACTTTAGACTTTGATGATAAGCATTATAAAGACATATATGAGGGAAAATGTAATAGAGCAAAAATACTAAAAGAGGAATGATGTGTAAATGAGGACCTTTATAAAGGTCTTACTCATGATAAAGTTCAAATATCAATGAAGCAAAACTGGGAAAAGCTACTTCAGTTGAAAATATACCAAAAGAGACATTCATATCATCCAGATCATTTGATATTTTGTGCAAATAATTTAAGACGTGTTTTTAATCTGGTAAAATAGCATCAGTGTGGCTTGAATCCATTATAAATCCAACACCCAAATCCCAGAGGGATCGGCCTAATGAGCACATTTTACAAGCTGTATTCCATTAAAAGGGAGGCTCGCACTGTAGAAAGAACTGCTCCTCGTGGAAGAGCAAAGTGAGTTTTGTAAGTCAAGGTCATGTGTTGATCGTATATTTGGATCGTCTACAATGATATCAAATAGAATGAGTGAAAACAAGTCAACATGTGCATGCTTTATTGACTTTCAGAAGGCTTTTGATATGATCAATAGAGATATTTTAATGCAGATTGGGTTGAGCGGAAAATTCAGGGCTTTAAAAGCTCTTTACAGCAAGCCCATAGCATGTGTGAGACCAGATGAGTATAAAACAAACTGGTTACCAACCTCATCATGGGTGAAATATGATGATTCTTTGTCCTTTGTCATTTATACAAATGATTTGGCCAAAGAAATTAAATCTTAAATTGTGTGCTAATGTGTAGAAGAGAAATAAGTATTCTTCTGTATGCAGACGATACACTTTTACTCGTCGCCATCTCACATCTAAACGCAACAGATCTCCATCACTAATGAAATAGGTAAAAATTGGAGATTGTTTATTAATATAGAGAAAACAGCATCCTCCTTCACTCACAATGCTTACCAGTTTAAAGTTTGATCACACAAGCTGAATTTTGTCGAATCATATAAATATCTTGGTTTCTATATTGATGAACGTTAGAGTTTTTATAAGAGGTGTTAACGTTATTGCTGAATCAGCAGGTAGAGGTCTGGTAGAAATCATTGGTGAAAGGGTCAATTTGAAGGATATGAGTTTCCAAATAGCCTCTGAAGTGTTTCCTGTGCTTGATTACACTGCTGGGGTCAGCGCCCTTACAAATATCCCTACTGTTTGTGAATCAGTGCTGTAACATATTTTCCCAGAGTGTACTAATAAGCACCAGAGTTGGCTATTTGGAATAATCATGCAAGGCTCACTGGAAGTACAGCTCAGTGATGAAATCGCTTACTTAATATGAAAGCAAGTAGGTTGAGACAAATATTTATTTGGGGTAAACAAATGATTGGTTCTTCGTCTAAAGATGTGCGCACATTGTTCTGCAACTCCGGGTTTCGTGAGGTTTTTTCTAGATTTGTTTAGAGAGTCTATGTTTGGGTAGTGGGCTGATGATGGACTAAACAAAACTGTGTATTTTTACAATGATAAAAACTTAATCATGTTGTGTATAATTTGAAAAAAAGCAAATAACTCAATGTGCCCAGCTGAGATCTGGTATTTTACCACTCACTGTTGAGACTACACGATATGTTAATATGGAGAAGTGTCCAATGTGCTGTTTAAATGATAGAAAATGAGTTCCATTTTTTTGTTTTCTACTGTCCTTTTTATTGTGAAGTGTGCCGTGCTTTGTGTAGTAAGATAAAAAATAGATATTGATTTTTGTAAATATGGATGATGCACAAAGACTTTGGCAGTTGAAACACATATGAATCCCAGAAATGATCCAGTTATGTGGGGAAAGCCTGGGAGTAGAGGAACAAAGCTCTGTATCCAGACAATCTGTAGATATGTAGATATGTGTCTATGTAAACAGTTTACTTTGGATTTTTGTTTCCTTTGATTTTTTTGTGTTCCTTTCCTGTTCCTTTATCTGACTGTTTTATGCTGTACAATAGACCATAATTATGATTTAATCTCTTCTTTTAGCGTAGTTTTTTGTCTAGCTTATATTAAACTTTATCTCTTTTGTTATTTTTTACTGATGTTTTGTCTTTTTAATCTATTTTAACCTAGTTTTTTTACTGTAACTTATCCTAAACCTTCTCTCTTATTCTTACCCAGCCAGCATGTCCATGTGGGCCCCATAAAGGTTAAATTTGGGCTGCAATATGGGTCCCACGTGGATTTGTCCGCAGTTTCCATGGTGGCCCCACCTGTGTTTGCCCATATGGGCTTCAAGTGGCCTTTGACTGTGTTGCCCAATTGGGTGAATTACACATGTCGGGCCCATGTTTCTTAAACAATATAGGGCCCATACAATTTGACCTGTTTATATCCATGCCCGCTTAGCCCACTTACATCCCTTATATTGTTCATACAGTCAGCCCACATGGGCTTCACATGTGGGGCCCATGTTACTGAAGAAATGTGGGACCCACAACATTTTTCCAGTTCAAGCCCATACCCACTCAGTACCAACATAGCACACATTTAACCCATGTGGGGCCCACATGGACATGATGACTGCATATTTTTATTTATGTATTTATTTGTTTTTCTTATCTTACTTTATTTAAATTGTGTTTTAATCTTTATTTTTCTTATTTTCACTGGTGTGCATTGGTCTCCAATTTATTTTTGTTTTTTAATTTGTAATTTTAAATTTTTAATTAATTCATTTTTATTCCTTTTCTTTAAGTTGTCCTTGTTCTATACTTGCTCTGTCTTATTATCTGCTTGTCAATCAACTGTGATGCAGTTTGAACTACATTAACCTGTATGAAAAGCTGCTATATAAATAAAGTTTGATTGATTGATTGATTGATTGATTGATAGCAGAAGATGCATGCTTTGTAACAAGTGCTGTCTTGCAGTCCTAAGTGGGATGGGCCAAATGTTTGACATAAAAATAAAACTAAACCTAAAACATACTGATTTTAGAGTAATTATAGAGCTCTGTTGTTGCCACCTTGTGGCACTGAAAATATAAGTGCTGGTATCCCCTGCAAACATGTTAATACTTGTTTGTGCTGATCTGTTAGTACGTGCCTTATCACAGCTGTTCAGGATATACTGTATTAGCGTCACAGCCACACTGACAGTGAGTCACAGCTCCGGCCAAATGATAAAACACCTTGCCTTTCCTGTTACTCAACGCACAAAACAACACTCCACTTACCACAAACAGATTTGAGTCAGCGCAGACGAGTGGGTGAGAAGGGGATCACAGTGTTGAGATGCATCCTGAACTCATTAACCCATTGGAAAGTTAAAATGCAGGTCTGGACTGGTATGGAGCAGAAATGATAAGTCAGACTCTCTGGGTGGATTCCATGCCTTGGGAAAGCTGACGTCAGGTATTCTGTGTTACTCAGATGTTGGACATAAACAGGGCACAGCAGTCTGCGCATGATGATGACAGGTTATATGATGCACGACTGAGTACATGTAGAAACCTCTTCACAGGGAGTTCAGGTAAGTGGCGGAAAGAGGCGTTCGAACTGGGCTGTTTACTGTGTCCATTTCTACCTGCTGGGAGAACTGGGGGTGGGAGGGAAGTCCTGTAAAGTATAGAGCCCCACCCTGGACTGTAGAAAATGTTCCATAAACAGCTCTCTTGTCCTTCAGGCAGCCAGCTTCCATAGGTGGATCAGTGGCAAGTCAAACAAACGAAGGAAGCGCAGTGGGAGGAGCGGGCTGGATGCTTATTCTCAGACAAACACAGTGTTCCTTACTGTAAGACTTCCTGAATGCCTCACAGCAGCATGAGCACAGACTTTAAGCAGAGAGCTTTAATAATGTCCCAATATTCAGATACTATAATTTTTTATCAAAGCGGGGCAAATTGATAAGTAATGCATTTGTAAGGAAATGAACGGAGCGAATAATGTGGTTTTGCATATTATAGAGTGCATGTTAATTCCAAACACATCTGTTAATGTAGCAAATGTGAGTAAAATCATGATTTGCCAGCAGTTAAAAGACAAATGTAATTGTTCCCAGTGATTTATAGTTATCTTTGCACTGTCTTACTTTGTAATAGTATGAAATATGCCATTCTAGACGGGCCAGATTATACTGTACCAGCACCACCACCATCTATTTCTAACTGTGCATTTGTATATCTATGTGTTCGTAATAAGTACATAATTTGTGGTAATTTGAAGCACAAAGCACAATAAATTCTGATATATTTAAGGTGGTCATAAAACTATAATTTAACTCTGGGCCCTTTTCCAAAATGGCGCCTTAAGATTAGGCCATAAGGCAGGTGCCACCCTATAATTTCAGTTTATAATGTGGTTTAAAGGTGTGTAAACTTAAATTACTCTGTGCTACATGCCACAGAATGAATTTGGAGACTTTTGGGCCCCTGAGGGTATGGGACCTCTGGGCATTTGCCAGCAGCCTTGCTCTTAAGAGATGGCAAGGTAGAATTCAGTGAAATATATTAACTAACTACACTGAACCAAAATAGCAACCATACTGGCTTTAAACACCAACAACCAAAATAATGTGCTGAAAAACACTAAAACACTAGGATTTTTCACTATGAACCATTTTTCTACATTAACTACACTCATTTGTTAGTATATGTATTTTTTTTTCTCTCAACTGGTTTTAAGTATAAAATATATTTCAATGAAAAAATGCCCAAGATCAAATATCACAGTAACATCATATCTGAATTTCTGGTTATCTTCTCGGATTTCTACTAAATTTGCTGCAATCATAAAGTTAGCACATTGACGTACTTTATCCTGGACGAGAATGCATGCCGAGCTATAAAAAGCTCAGAACACATTAAAAAGTGGTATAACATACAAAGTGGAAAGCATCCCAGTAAACCAAGCTGTCATCTGGGTTTCTTGCCAAAGACGAAGCAGTCCTTTCCAAATTTAATGCAGTATATTAACTAACTGTGAGAATATAGTATGAGCACTTGCATGTGTGTGTGTGTGTTGTGGGTGTTTATTTCAGACCGAAGCAGCAGAAATGGTCTAAATGGACACTGCTCATACTTGTCATCTGAGAAGCTATTAGAAAAAAGAGACACACATACAGTATATATACTCTGAGGGGACATACTGCAGTACATAGGTAGCATGTCAGCCCTGACTAATAAAACATATCAATCTAAAATGCTTTTAAATGACAACTGAATTACTGGTTTTAATAGACCATCCAGAAAATGTAATATCAAATACAATGTTTCATATTGTGTGTAGTGTTCACCCTATTAACAGTGGTACTATATGAGGTTGAGGTTGGTTGATCAGTTTTTGAGTCCATATGTCTGTCAGAAGCAAAGGCAGAAGTGGCATGACATTGATAGGGGAGAGGTAAGGGTGGGTGGTTGGTCACTCGACACCAGAGACCGTCATCTCAACAGTCAATGCTATTTTAAACTGGACATATTATGCTCATTTCCAGGTCTGTATGTTTGACCTAAAGCTCTACTGTAATATCTTTGCATGATTTACAGTTAAAAAAAACCTCCTTATTTATCTTACACTGGCTCGTTATGCATCCCCTCAGTTAACATCTGTCTGAAACAGGGCATTTTAGCATCTGTCTCTTTAAGGCCCCCATCCCGAGGAGCCCACTCTCTTATTGGCCAATACCATTAACAAACAGTAATAGTAGGATTTCACTTCTTTTACTTCAATGTAAACTTCTCAAGTACATCTAGACATGCTCGAGCCCAAATCCGATCCGAAATATGCTAGCGTAAAACGTGAACAACCTTAGCAACAATCTTAGCAACCAAGGCTAATAACAGATGTCAGTTTGTAGGCAAGCCAGAAAAATCTGATGTCATCACGTGGAGGAAGTAGAGGTGACTTTGCAAACAAAGTGTAGGGAACTTTTACAAATTTTAACATAGACATCCAATATCATAACAGTATAAAAATGACTTTACAATAAAAACCATAATGTGACCCCATTAACCACACCTTTCCCTAGCTTAAAATGAGACTATGTAACTTTTGTAAGAAGCCACAAGAAATGTTTTTCCTCATAAGAAACAAAAGTTGAAGTCACAACAATAAACCACACCCTTTCTTAACTCAACGCTCTCAGGGTTTGTTTATGTTACAACCTTTTTTTTGTTCTGGCATGGCTACTCTTAGCTAACTAATATCTTGTTGTGTAACCAGCATTAATGAATCAGAACATTGCCTTTGTAACTCCTCCCTACCTTTGCTGCTCTGTTTTAGCATTTAGCATTACCTGGTAAATGCCAACTGCAACCCCAGCAGATACTGTTCACTAAAAGTTGTTTTAATAACCCAAATTTAACCATAACTCAATTGTGTAAAATTGCTTTAATCATCATGTAACTAGTTAATGAAGGCTAAGACATGAAGCCAATCTATGTCATCCCAAAATGCGCCTCATGAAAAGTGTTAATATATAGAATGTGTCTTCATGTTGGCTCTAGGAAAGGCCATGGGGTAATTAAAGCCAAAAGGGTTTACCCACCACAGATAAACCCTCCTGGGTCCATCCTCTGGGGACCATTAATGTGCTTAGTAATGTCATTACAATCTTTCTATTAGACTTTGAAACTGTAGCCTGATAGTGATGCTCATAGATAAGGTCAGAGGAGGTCACCAACATCATCAAGAATTGTCCTCTGGGGACCATTAAAAACCCCAGATCACATTTCCCAACAATCTGGCCTGTAGCTATTGAGATGTTTTGCTCTGGGTGAGCAACCAGCAGATATCACCATCAATCTATAGGCCTGGCTGAAAATTTCCATACAGCTCTTCTTTGATGGAAGCATCATATCTCAATGACCTGCAAGCACCAGATCATTTTCATGACATTTCTGCTTTTTTTTAGACAGTTCACGGTGCCACGAGCTATAGGGAAATATGGGAAATAGAGAAACATAGGTCTGAAGCTGAAATTTGTATCAACTGAGCCACCAGGAAAATTTACAAGTGCTCTTTATGGAGATTTTTGGCCTGTGCCCCCTCTTATAGTCGCAGGCAGGAGAATAAGTGCCCTATTTCAGGTTTGAACAGCAGTTGAGTAGATTTTTGGTATTTGTCAGGAAAAAAAATGACCTGAAATAAATTCCAAAGGGAAAGTGTCTGTGCTCTAATTCATGTGATGACAAACTGCAGGTAAAAAGAAAGTTGACAGCAATCTGATGGAATGTCTGAGTTGTTTAGTTTTGCAAGACATCAAAAAGACGAATGATTGCATGTGACAGATGTCAGTGAGGGATATGTGGAATTCTAAACAAATGATTATGAACTGCAGTGAAAGACAAGTGGGGACACAGAGTGAGAGAGAGAGAGAGAGAGAGAGAGAGAGAGAGAGAGAGAGAGAGAGAGAGAGAGAGAGAGAGGGGGTGAAAACTGGTCTGAAGTGTGCAAATTCCATGGGTGGGACACAGTCAGAAAGATGACGCGCCTGCTATCAAAGCACACACTTTTCATGGTCAAGTCTCGGTGACAGGTCGTGAAAGGAAAGAATGCTGAGAGAGATATTTATCAGGATCTGAAAGATGAGAAACGATGACGACAATCAGAGGAGGGAAGAGAGGAAGGTAACAACAGGTTTGGTTAAAAGGACAGGTTTGGTTCTGTTGAATACAATCATCAGGATCACAGTATATTAAAGACACAGGTTAGAGTAATCTGTTCTTTTTCTCAGTTATGTGACAAATACCAACAGTTCATTTATTTAAGAATAGTGTTGGAAATTTGACAGTTTAAAGTATACTACATTACAGCTTGTGACCTCAGACAGATTTAATGTTTTTCTGGCTTCTGAATGGCCGGTTACCTCTGGCCTGCTTACTGATGACCAACTTTAACTACAAATAAGTTGTTGTTGAGGACATGACATGACCTGTGTCTAAAATCACATACTTCTGTTACTACACTGTGTACACTCTGTACTAACAAGATAGTGTTGTCTCAAATCAAACACGGCCGTTGCACACTTACCGGAAAAGACGATTAGCTAGTTAGCAAGCTAGCGTTGGCGTTTTCATTCGCAGTACGAAATCATTACAGACTGCTAAATGAACCCAATAAACCTACTGATGCTTGTATGTGACAACAGCATAGTGGTGCATAGTGCAAAAAAACATATGTATATTTTACATTTGTATAATGTATGCGTTGTTCATCGTGGATTTCCAGGTTCCCCTTCTACTACAGAGCCAAGATGGCGATCGTTGAGCGAGAGAAGTGTCCATAGTTCCACACTCAACTTTTTGACTGTTGTGAACGTCGTAGTGTAGTGCATTTTTTCAGACTTCTCAGTGTTAACACACTTATGCACTCAAAATGTTAAGTATAAGTATAGAAGTATGTGATTTGAGAAATACTACAGGAGTGAGAAATGACAAAAGCAGCACGGATAAGGTATTTTCTCCAAATAATAGCCTATAATAGTCTACGATGTTACATAGTTATTATTCAGCTTTTTTGCCAATTCGTTGTCATTGTTTCTTTAAGATACACAATGCCACATTGACATTCAAGAGTTTTTCTTCTTTTTTTTACTATTTTCGACATTGTAGAAACATACTCAAAACTATGAACTAACATTGGTATGAAATGATGTAGCAAACAAAATAATATAGCCACCTTTTGCATTATTCTTCGATGACAGCTCTGCTACATGGGGGCTGTTTGACCCAGAAGCAGAGTGATGGAGTGCTTCATCAGATGACCTGGCCTCAGTAATCACATGACCTAAACCTAACTGAGATGATTTGGGATGAGTGCAGAGTGCAGAGTGAAGGAAAAACAGCCAACCAGTGCTCAGCATATGTGGGTACTTCTCCTTCAAAACGTTGGAAAAGCACTCCAGGTGGTGACCTCATGAAGAATGAACAGTGGGTACTTTAAAGAATCTAATATATGAAACATATTCTAGGTGTTATTAGGTGTTACTACAATATTCCATATGTGTTATTTTATAGTTTGGGTGTCTTCAGTGTTGTTCCACAATGTGAACAATTGTAAAAAAAATAGAAAGAAAAACCCTTGAATGAGCAGGTGTGTCCAAACTTTTGTCTGTTACTGTATATGATATACATATATTTTAGAGTATTTGAATTTATTCCAAGTAAAACAGACAAGATCTACAAGATCTAATCTAAGTTTTCTATTACAAAAGCAGAATGTTCCCAGCAGTGGTTAGTGCTGACATTCATGCTGCAGTATCCTCTGCCATAAACTGTACACCCTCTTTACTGTATACATGAGGTGCAGCTGACAGCTCTGTTTGACTGCTCAAAAGCTGTGTGGATGGATGTGACCTGCATTCATATATTTTGAAAACACAAGAGAAAGAGGAGGAGGAGGAGCTCTGTGCATGGCGTGCCCGTGCAGGACTTTCAGGGGTTGGAGCAGCTCGCCCTAAAGTCACGAGATGCAGATGAATAAAGCTTTTAAATCTAGAAAGATCATCAAGCCCTGACAAGCAACACATTTAAAAAAAAAAAACATTGCCTCCGCTGCGTGCTGCATTGTGTAAAAAAGTTTTGAAGGGTTCTGAAACACTGCAGCAGAGATACTAATGGGATTATCATGAATATCATGCGGTGATGTGGCAGCTACACTGACTAGCCAGAGGGTGTGGAGAAACAATTATTGTGTGCGAAAACCACCGAGGGGAGCGGTTTTCTAAAAGCTGAACATTTTCTCCCCCTCGTCTTCATAACCTGTGGAGAGAGAGAGAGAGAGGAGAGGAGAGAGAGAGAGAGAGAGAGAGAGAGAGAGAGAGAGGAGAGAGAGAGAGAGAGAGAGAGAGAGAGAGAGAGAGAGAGAGAGAGAGAGAGAGAGAGGAGAGAGAGAGAGGAGAGAGAGAAAGATGCTGCAGAGTTTGAATCGCTGTCACCGGATGTCACTCACGTTTCAGCTGTTCTGACATCCTCCCTCCAGCCACAGAAATGTAGAGCAGCGTACAAGCTGATGAGTTGTAAAAGTGACTTATTATGATTTCAGATGCCTTATCTATTATGTCAAGGGAACAGGATTTCAATTTAACGGCAAATATAACTTTACAACTGCTCCGGCCCATAAAGTGTGTTTTTCACACTCCCTTTGTTATATGGGCCGGCTATTATTAAGCAAAGCTCTTGAAGTGCTTCTCTTTGTTTCCTTGTGATCCTCTCCATCCTCTCCTGATGTTTCCGCAGATATGTCCCCCTTCTTTTTGAGCGACAGTTTCCATTTCACATGTTGAATCGGACATGTGAGGAAGACGCCCGGCACAATTGTTTTTTTTGTGGTGTGTTTTTTTTTTTTTTAGATTTAATTATCTGATAACATTGTATGATGTAATGCTTTTCCAATTATTCTCAGATACACGTGTGTTTGCTCCGTCGTGTCAATCCCAGACATCTCCCCGGTCAAGCTTTTTCTCGGCCTTCTTCCGAGCATCTTTTGGATCATAAACCAATCGATATCTCCGTCTAGTTCTGTGTCTGTGCTCCACATCCTCCTATTTATCCTCTTAGCCACAAATCATACTGTCACTTTTTTATATTGCTTTTATGTCTTTTGATTCCACATTGTCTGCTCCCCTTAGGTTCTGCTTTGCAACTGTGTGTCTGATCTCAGTCGCTCAAGCTAAAGTCATGAAATGTAGATAGGAATCAACTCTCTGACCTGCTGTATATATTAGCCAATAATGGTTTTACAAGGTTGTTTTCCCCAAAAAAAATTCTTATTGACATTTTCCTATGTTACAACTTCTCATCAAGGAAACACACTGTAATAAAATAACAGAAATACACACACTACACAAGCACCCACACTCAGCTTTCACCTCTGAAACGTTGAAATTGAAATCACACAAATCACATCAAACTGATTGAACTTTTTTTTTTTTTTTTTTTTTTTTTTTAATGAAGAAAAAAAACTCCGAAATGCTCCTTTAACCTCCAAGCAGGAAAGTAAAGGAACTTGTGCTGGGTACTGTAGTTTACATGATAATGAGAGAGAGACAGAGAGAAGAATAGACGATCCACACAACAACATTTAGTGTTTAAACAGACCGATGTTGTCATTTGTATTTAAATTTGAAGCCGTTCAGTGTACTCCAGCTGAATTGCCACTTATCTGTCTAGTCTGCAAACTGTCAACAGTGCACTTTTCTCAGGTGGATATTTAATTGGTCTGCTTGTTACCGCCCTGTGCACGTTTACCTATGTGAACAAAGCCAAAAAAAAACACAGAGAAGATGAGTTTTTACTTCATTCCACATCAAAATCTCATAGTCATTAAAATATATATAGATAAGAACTGGTGTTATGTTCATTTTAACCATGGCTGTATTAGAGGAAGTGAATACCAGACTCAAATATGGCATCCATGGGCGGATCTAGGAGTTGACAAGATCCGGGGCCAAGTCCAGAACACACAGAGCCAGGGCCAATTTTTTTGGATGGTTCACATGCACAGAATGTCATTTTAACTGCATTCAATGAATACTGCAAACATCACTATTTTTTCCAAAAGTATGCACATGCTGCACTCTCATATTGTATGCTCTATTTTAGTCTAGCTTTTTGTTTTCTTTCTCTCTTTCTATTTTTCAATCCTTTGTATTCTTTTTATTACAATTAGATTTTCTTTATTTAATTGTATGTTTTAATGTTTCCAATTATACTGTTTAATCATCCACTGATATTTTGTTTTAATGTAGAGCATATTGAGTTGCCCCTGTGTATGAAATGCACTATATAAATAAAGCTAGCTAAACTTGCCTTGCCATATCATAAAAAAGATAATGATAAAGTCAAAGGAAAACAAAAAAAAAAAACATTAATTTTTAATTATATTTCACTCAGTAACACTGGCGCAACTGAAACGTCTTCAGATGTTTCACTCTTAATCACAATTGTTGTAAACTCACTCAGATTCAGTCTGCAGCTTTTTGAAGTCACTGTTCAAAAAAGTAACTTTAATAAAAATTTGTTTTTTTAATAGATTCAGGGCTTTTGGAAAACATTCGGCCCCAAAAGTCCCGAGCTTTAACCCTGATGGCACCTATTCAGTCCAATAAGAATTGCAATCTCAATCTATCTACTGTATCTATTTCTATCCATTCATGCAAGGCTGCATTAGTACCCTCAGGGGCCCTAAAGCTCATGAAGCTCAAGTCCTCCCAAACAAACTTTGATTTTATTTTATTGTGATTGGATACGGCTGCTGTCGGGTGGAAACATTGTAACTCTGTATATTGTTTTGTTCTGGACATACTAGGTTTCTGACAGTGACCATAATTATCAACATCTTCTTTTCACATTAATGTACTGTATACACATGCCCCCCCCCCACCCTCTCTCAAAATGCCCAGGGGCCCTTGCCTAGTATGCTTGCCCGTATGGTAGATCAAATTTTCTTTTTTCTTTTCCTTTTTTATCATTATTGGTTTTGTATGTCATATTGATAAATGTCTTTTAAAGGCCTAACTAGGGAAGTTCTACTATGTTCATTTGCATTGTCCTTAACAAATAAAATAAAATAAAAATGAGAAAATACTGAAAACCTTTTCCTGAATACCTTGAAAAACATTTCCATTTTTATTTTTTCTTGTTTATGTATAAAACCATGCATGGAAAGCATTGTAGCCTACAGTGCTGCTCACATGCAAAATGTTGTTGGCATTTCTGACTAGCTTAACTTGACCTGAATAAATCCAAATATTCTAGCCTGTGTGACACAAACAGTATAGTGACTCTGCTCTGAACCTAGAAATGAAGGAAATTAAAAAACGAGCAACACAAAACCAGCCCGAGGTTCAAATTGTTAAGGTGTTTATGTTTGTGTGTGTGTGTGTCATCTCATGGAAAATTCATCATGTGGTAACAAAGGATCCAATGTTTAAATTAAGCGGGCGACACATCCATGCTGGATTAAACAAAGTGATGTGATGCCGAAGCAATGAATTTCACACCGTGGGTTTTCTAATTTTTAAAATGAAACGTCCGTCTCAGCATTATCGTTCCTTGTTGCACTCGCGTCTCAAACTGTTTTCTTCCTTCTCAACATCCCATAACAGCTTGTAATAAAGCTATTACTGCTTTCTCTTGGAAATGCTTATTGGCATAGGGGAAGGGGGGGGGGGGGTTTATGCATGAAACATGGGAGGTTACAGGCTTCACACTATTTCACACTGGATATGTTTGGTGACAGCCAGCTGTAATGGATTCAAAGGTGTGAATCCATATGGATTTACTATACGGAAGTAATAAAACATGTTGGCTTTTTTTTCGGGGAGGGGGGGGGGGGGTGTTTTGGTGGGTGACCCAGCTGCAGAACCTGGTGGGAAATGAACAGTCTTTTTTTGGCTTATTTCACATAATCACACATGTGCAGCTTCAAAATCAACCACGCGTTCCAAAAAAAAAAGGCTGCAAAGGTATTAACTGTCATGTCTTTATCATTAATCCAAAAGTTTCTTCCATCCTTTTTAAGCTTTTATATAGTTCATTTATGTGTTCATTTGCACATATTTACCTCCATATCATTTTATTGACTGTAGAAAATGACATTCTCTCCTCCTCTCTCATATGTTGTTTCCCAATTACCTGTATCTGTGTTAAATCTCTGTTTAATCCCTCATTTCACTGTATCTGTGCCAGACTGCTTATTAAACTTACCTCCTTTCTTTTTTTTTTAATACTTTTTTCTCGCTTGTCGTAATGTGTTTTTTTTTTTTTTTCAAAAAGGCCGTCGTGGTTTGTTTGTCTCCGGTGTTCATTTCTTCACTCTGTGCTCGGGCTGCTATCAGCTGCATGCAATTAGAGTAAACATGCAAAGCTGCTAATTCCAATGAGCCTCGAGCATGACGAAGTGTGACTAGATAGTCATCATAACATTTGGTTAAGTAGAAGACGTTGAAAAGTCTCCTGGGTTCAATTCAAAATCCATTGTTCATTGGAAGATTTACTTTCTAAAATACTGTTGTGAAATAAAAAGGACAAAATGAAAAGCACGCCATCTATCAAATCTGAACGCAAGTGTTATGATGTCAACCGAGGACATGAGTTACGTACTATTTTCCATCATTTTTATGAATATTTTTTGTCATTTTCCAAGAAGAATTTCTACATTTTATTGAAACCACGCATACAAAACCCTCAGCTGCAACAGATTATTTGTTTCATCTTTCAGACTTGAGTGAACGTCTCCGCTCCTCCTCCTCCTCTCCGGGGAGATGTGAGTATAATAAAGTATAATCAAAAATAATAATACAGGATGCTGAAGAACAATCATATACATTCAAATAAAGTAGAAAAAAAAGCAATAATTTTTTAAAGCAACACAAAATGTAGAGTATGTAATAAAACGCTCCTTTAGGGTGCTGATTTGTAAGCAGTGTTTTAATCTCCCAAATGTTTACTTCTTTATATTTGTACTTGATCTACTCTATTTTCCAACTTTTATTACTTACTGTATGTTTTTTTTAACTTTTGCCAGCAAATTTGAACAGAATTTAAACTGCTTAATGCACCATATTAAGCTGAGAGATGTAGAGTAAGTGATATGTACAGTCTTGATTGTAAAGTAAGTGGCAGATAAATGGAGTGGAGTAAGAAGTACAACATCTATGTGTAATATAGAAGATTGAGTTAATGTGATAGTTAATGTTAATGATATTTAACATTACAAGTGTGTAAATGCCTATATTTAAATACATGCTAAATGTACACATGTTTATACATTAATGTGAAAAGATGAGTTTACCATTTTGGGGAATATGCTTAGACTATTTCCTTTGAGAATGAGAGGAGAGGATCCATATCAAACAATCAAACTGGATTTGTATAACACCTCCTGCAGGTTATACATATACATATATCAATCTTATCTCTGCATTGAGCACAGAGGAGTCAGGGGTGAAACAGTTAGACTTGCTCTGTCTGAGGAAAAAAACAGCAACAACAACACTCCTGAAGCTGAAGTACCATATTGTATCTTGTATTTTTAATTCATACATAAAAAGAGATTTAAAATGTGTGAATAAGAGTCGTGATGTGCTCGAGGACTGTCTTTATCATATAAGACAAAAGAAAAACAGGTTCTTTTGAAGAACAAAAAACTTCCGGCACTCATGTGGAACAGGAACAGAAAAACCTTGGCATTGGGTTAAAAAGCCTTAAAAAAAAAAAAAAAAAATGTTAAAAACTAAAAGAAAATAACAGTTTTGATCTTCATCTGGGTTCAAAGGGTGAACAAAAATCAAGTAAAAATGTTATAAACTTAGTAGTGAGTGTCTCCCAATCCTGATTAATTAGAAATGTAAAATGGTAAATGGGCTCTTTACGAAACAATACGATACAATATGACACGATACGATGCAATATGATAGAATATAATACGATACAATACAATACAATACAATATGACACGATACCATATGATACGATAAGATACAATACAATACAATTTGATACTGTACCATTAGATACGATATGATATGATATGAAACGGTATGATATACTGTATTGTTCCTGTAGGGAAATTTGTCATGAACCTCAAATGCCGTCCACATTAATGCCTCCACAGTTAGAGTAAAAAAACAACAACATATGAACAAAACTGCACCAGCTGTGTTGATCACAACAATAAATTACACATAACAAAAAAATATTGCACTCACCCCATGGTAAAAACACACTGCACATTGCACGTAACACATATTGCACACACCCCCATAATAAAACACCATGAGAACATTGCACAATCCCTACAGCCCCAATCAGCATTGTTGAAAAGTTTGATAGAGTTCAGCACGAATGAGTTTTTAAAAAGGTTGAGTTTACAGTGGGGGACTGTGTATAGTCAAGAGTTCATATTCTGTGTGGAGGATATGTGATGGGTCAGTGATTATCCTCTGAGCTTGCCTAGGAACAGACTGCTTATATATTGACTGGAGGGGCTCCATCACCTTCATTGTGGTGTGTACCAGACAAACATTCATACACTGATGACAGAGTCTGCCATGCAAGCTGCCGACCTGGAGCTATACAACGCTTCGCAATGTTTCTAATAATCACTCACGCATTCATACATGCACTCATTTATGGTACATTCGGGAGCAATTTGGGGTTCAGTATCTTGCCCAAAGATACTTGTGGACAACGCATTCTACCTCCTGACTACCCAAAACTGATAGCTCAGATGCTGATAGACTTTTCCGAATTAGTTTGCAGATGATACCACCATCACCGGCTGGATTTCAAACAACAGTGAGAGTTCATATCAGGAGGAAATCAAACTATCTCACAGAATGCTGAACAAAGACATCAACAAAAACCAAGGAGCTCCTGTCTACATCAGTGAAGCTGAGGTGAACAATTTTACATTCCTGGGAATCATTATCAGAGAGAATCTGTCTTTGGACGTCACACATCTCCACAACAAAGCTCAGAAATGACTGTGCTTCTCAAGAAAACTTAAGAAGGCAACATTTCCTGTCTCAAGTTCTTGTTAACTTTTACAGAAAAGCATCCTGACTGGAAACATCACAAATTGGTATGTGATGTGCACGGGTCCAAGACAGGAAGGCTCTGCAGCAGCTGATTAATACCACCCATAACATCATGGGTACCCATCAACTCAGTGATATCAGTGAGGTGAGCTTCCTGCACAGAGCCCAAAGGATACTAAAAGACAAAACCCACCCAAATCACAGCCTGTTCAATCTGTTGCTGTCTGGCTACAGATACAGAAGAATCCACTGTTGTACCACCAGACTACAAAGCAGCTTCTTTCCTCAATTCATCTTCTGCACACCAATATAAAAAATAGTGTTATTTTTGTGACTTGTTATTTATTAATCCATTTATATCATTTCGGCTTATGTGAGGAGCATAGAGGCACTACAAACTACATTGCATTATACAAGCTTGTGTTGTAAAATGAAGATAGTAAATAAATCTTGAATGTTGAATCTAGAGAGACATGTTGGATGTACTTCTTGGTGAACTTGGGTGACAGTTGCAGTGACTGTGCACAGTTTCCTCTGTATCTGAGCAGCTAGAAGGATATTCATCTCAAAGTACCATGGCACCTAACTCCCCTAAAACATGACATTGTCTTTGTTTCTGCTTTTAAATAAAGCATACTATACACCATGTTTACTAGTCAGCTTTAAATGTAGGTGGTAGGTGTCTTTGCTAACTTCTGCCTAAGTTCAGACCGGTCTAAGAAAACACAGCTTTCTCATTCACACACACACACTCACACAGCTCTTTCCCAAAGTAGAATCACTCTGGCAAAACAACACAGGGTCCGACCAGTTGAACCAGGCTCAATTTTGTCCACAACCAGCAAGGCGCTGAGTTGACCAGTTAAATATGTGCACATACGGACACATTCCTGATGGATTACTTAATACCACGAAGACCAATTTTCTACTGTGTACCTCACTGTAGTCACAAAAAACATTATTCACAGTGATAAATTCAAACCTGAGTGTAGAGTGTTTAAGTTGTATAACTAGGTTCGGGAACAACGTCTCATACCTCCTTTATTTCTGTAGAAGCACTACCTTATCCGCTCCTTTCCTCTTTGACTCAGTTCTCACATCCCTCCCACGCAAACTCTTTCTAACATACTCTGTTTAGTTTGACTTCAGGAACAATGGGGGCTCCATCCGAGACAGGAAGAAGAGACAGCTCCTCCACCCAGAGTCTCACCTCACACTGGTTCGCTCTCCGTACCCACCATGAGATCGGTACAGCATCCCACGCCTCCATCCATCCAACTGGTACCCTGATTCTGACCTCATTCCTTCATCTCTTACCCTACACGCCCATCCCTTCATCCCTTGATCCCCAGCTCTTCGACCCTCAACCCTTATCCCCCCCATCCCCCCATCCCTCTAATATTGCAATAAACCACATTGATCATTATTACTATATATCCCTACTTTATATTACTAATTATTGTTATTTGTGCTATTTTATCATTTTCATCAGCACCACTGTCCTCTTTATACACTCTGTGACTTTTCGTTTTACACCTTTCTATCTATGTGTTTATCATAATGTGCTCATAATATTTCACAAATCTACTGTAGATAACAATATAAACACAATGAATCTCACATAACAGTGAGATTATCACGTAACAGTCTAACAGAGATAGTGTGTTGATGACATTTTTTCGACACCTTTAATCAACCATAAGTGAAGCAAGCATAACAAACATAATGAATGAATCCCTTTATTGTCATTGCATGTTCACATACAACATAAACTGTTTCCATTCACTCTGCTCAAACACACACTCACATACACACATAAAATAGAATAACTGTTAAATAAGGTCAAATATGATATAAAGTGCTATTTAAAAAAAAGGATAGGCTGAAGTGCATAATGCAGTTATTGCACATCAGTCCGTAGTGATGCAATTAAGATTATTGTTGTGGTAGTGGGAGAAATATGCAGAACTGTGTTCCCCATACTGGTTAATGCCCCCCCCCCAACCCCTAGTGAAAAATCCTGAAACAGCTGGTCCACGGTTTAACCTAAATGTTCACCACTGACTTCAAATAATCTCACTCTGCAAGCAAAACCACAGTTTAGTAAACAGACTGATAACAACATCTCCAAATGAATGTAGAAGTAGAGAATTACCAAAGTGAGTGATGCTCTTCTTTCCACTCATTCACCCTGAGTTGTGTACAAGTACTGTCCACAATCCACTCAGCATGTCCAGCATCTCTCCTCCGACCAATAATTATCCCAAATCAGAAGATAAAAAAAGGAGTGGGAGGGGTTCCAAGGCTAGATCCCTTTAAATCTTACATAATCCCTCTTGTTTTCCCTGAAGGGGGAAAAGAACTGAATGTGGAGTCAAAAGTGCAGACGGGATGTTTTAATGACGGACACGAGCCCTAAAAGTTTGGAGCTAGCCAGTGGCGTCTCATTAATATATACACACGGGCTGGAGTCGGTGTTAAAGGATGACTACCTGCTCCCTTATTCCACCTCAGTCAGTGCTGATGTACTGCGGTTGAAACGAGCGCTGATGAGGAAGGAGTTTTAGAGAGGCGAGTGGCGATTGATGTTATAATGATAGCCAGTTTTCTCCCAAAGGCTGCTGCCTCGCTGCTGCTGCTGCTGCTGGAAAATCTGCTGAGGATTCTACACTTTTTTTTTTCAGACCTGTCGGATGATGAAGATATTTTGTGAGGGCTAAAGTCTTCGTATAGCTGTAACATAACAAGAAAAGACTGCACAGATGTAGTCTCAATTATAAGAGTCTCTTTGCATCTGTGGTCATTTTCATAAGTTATTGTATATGTACAGATGTGTTTTGGTTGTTTCTTATTAAATTCCCACTGAAGTTTACTATGTCAGTGCACTGATGTCATTGTTTTACAGTAAAGCTTACATTTAAACAGTACAATATCATGCATTGTAGATCTTATTGTATATCTGTTCCATTATATATTATATATCTTAGTAACCAGATTTGAGGAATCATTACAAAAAAATGTGTGTTTATTTAGATATTCTGCATAATTAAGATTATCAGCAAATATATCAATATCGGAATATTTTTACTCCCTAACATCTGTATCGGCTCTAGTAATCCAGTATCGTTTGGGCTCTAGTAACTTCGGTCAAATCACAAATTAAACAAATGGAATAAGCCACAACCTCACCCTATTCTAATTAAGTGTACTGGAAACTATACATATTTGCTCAGCATCACATCAAGATAGACATTTCTATGCTAAATTCAGTGTGTGACAGGTGAAGTAAACAGTAACACAATGGGAGTTTTTCTTTTTTTTGAGTTGCTGTAATTTGCAGTAATCCAGGCATCCTGACAGCAGGCGTGCACTGCATACTGGGTTTGGAGGAATTTACACAGTCATATTTGAAATCACTGTCTGCTTACGTCTTTAGAATGAACTACATCACACTTGATTTCATGTTCCTCTCACATGTTGAAATGTGCGAGTTTGTCCTACAAGAAGAAAGACGATACCCAAACCTAATGCCTGAGGGACAGACGATGTCATAATATCCTACAGTATAGTTAAGGTTAGGGAAAGACTGTTGTTAATCCTCCACCACAAACATGCCCTCAAGGCAATTGTGTGATTGCAAAGTTGGTCAATTAAAGGTTGCACAAACACTATATGTAAAGGGACTGCATTTATAAAGCTCCTTTCTAATCTTCCGACCACTCAAAGTACTTTACACTACATTCCAACATTCATCCATTCACACATATTCATACACTAATGGCACAGAACACTTGAACTTTAAGCTTAGACTTAAATTGATTGTGTCTTCTCTACAGCTCTAAGATGCTCTTTAGCCAGTGATTTACAAATACACTTCTAGAAAAAAATTAAATGAACTATATTGCTGAATGTATGTAGTAACCTTTATCACTCTGTTACTCCAGAGGACTCCCATGGCCAACCTGCCAGAGGCGATCAAGCAAGTTAGCTCTTTATCTTCTTTTAAATTCTCCTGAAAACACATGAATTTGCTATTGTGTGTTCTTTTCATTTGAATTATTGATACTTTATTGCACCATACATGTGTTGGTTTTATGTTTTCTGTGATACACTTTATTTATGTGTTTTTTTTACCCTTACATACTGTTCATATTCTGACTCATAATTAGTCTCTGCACAAATTAATATTCATAAGTTCCCCATCAGTCAGTGTATTCTATTTAATTATGGAACAATTTTATTATCCAGGGGAACATTTTATAGAATATGAAAAATTTAACATGTTTGAATGCTGATTCTTTAATTTTATTATACAATTTGGCATCAGCTGCACATATGTCAACAAAAATGATGCATTTTATTTCCATTTTTGTTGTATTTAAGGTCAAATTAGTCAAAGTCCACCCAGAGGAAATGTGTATATGGTGTTTTTACAGCTCTTAGATGTAAAAAAAAAAATTGGTCAAATTTGACCCTGAAAAGTATGTAAAGGTTAACGTGCTATATAAATGTAAATAAAGTTGTCATTATCATTATTTTTATTATTGCTCAATAACTCTATAATGGACAAAATAGTATAGAGTGTGGTATATTTGTGTGCTTTAAGTGCTACATAGCAGAATGATAGTGCAAATGTTGGTTGGGTTCAAGGTTACTGTATATTCTGACTTCTGTGTGCCTCTAAGCTGTACTTGTGAATGCCTGCATCCCAGTCAAAAGAACAAAGGGCAGGAACTTTTCTGCATGTTTTTTTGGTATTTGCGTGGACATTAATATATTTGCATGCCGTCAGCGATGCTAATTTTGTGTGCTTTGCTACAGTGAAGTCATTTCGAAATGGCTTTTTGCCTGTTGGAAGTTGTTACAGGGAAACAAGTACTAGAATGATAATATAGAATATTATATATATAGAATAGAATATTCCTCCAGTGGAAACATGCAGCAAGATCCAGACTTTGGATAGAAGGGAGGGACACACAATTGAATTTTCTCATACCTAAAACAGTTTAAGCTGCATGTTAAAACGTGCAGGCAGCTGATTAAAGAGCAATTGTAAAAAAAAAAAAAAAAAAAAAAAATTAAAAACAGGAGAAAAAAAAAAGAGGACATCTATTTCTCAGGAGTTGCCAGTGCCAGACAAGCAGAGTGGCTAAAGGCTGTGTCTGGGCTGAGGACAGCCGTTGGACAGGCTGCCCGGGGGACAACGCGGGCCAAACATCGCCAGAACTGAATGCTGTCAGCATTGCAGCACAGGCAGCTGGAGAAACAGTGAAATAAAACACCTTTCTGCTGAGCATCCTTTAGATTCAAGGGGCCACCTTCTTCTCTTTCAGGCCACGGAAACCCTAACTGACTCCTTACGGCCTGTCCCCTAAACGCTGAGCTCTCACTGACAAAGTTCATTTATAGGAGACAGTTTGGTAACTCTACACTGTTGCTACATTTGGATCTGGATGATATACAGTATACCTAACAGTCTGACATGTTCAGTACCTGAGCAGGGTGATAGGAGCCCTGAGGAGCCTTGTTAATCCTGTTTCACTTCATAAAAAAAGATTTATAGCTGAACAAGCAGCTGAACAATCCTATCACTAAACTGTGTTTTCAGTTGTGCCTTCGCATCTCCAGCTGTATGAAGCTCCAACAGTATTAAAAAGCATATTATGAAATAAATAATCATGTGAAAAAACTGTAACCCCTAAATATAAAATCTTCGTTTTTTTATCGACACAGCTGTTATTTAAAAATGTTACCTTTTAATCCCTTTTGATTATTTCCTCATGGTGTTTATTGCCACTTAAGGTGTGTTCAGAGTCAACATAACTCTTTTTAGAAACTCTTTGCAGCTGTGACAGATGTGTATGCAAATGTACCTAAGCCACTAAGTAGCCTCTTAGCAAAATTGAGCAAAAAGTTGAGTAAAATTTAGCGTTCATCTCGAGGCTTTATGGCTGCACCTGAGTCATGATAATCAAAGACAAGAAGAAAAGAAAAAGAGGTCTGTAAGTAGAGTACATGATAGGTTCTGAGGTCCAAGCTGAACTCAAACATAACCACAAGTCCTCCGGATGAAATGACCACATTTGTCATTTAAACGGGCTCCAAATGAGCATGTTTTGTTCTTGTGATTCTAATGTTAGGAAATGAGTCATATGAATAGCCTGTTTCCTGATATGCCACAGCTATGGTTAAGACTTTGCTGTGTTCAGTCATGTTTTGGGTTAAAAACAAGTAATTGGCAACAACTGTGATCATGGTTAAAAAGAAAAATCATCATTCACTTTTGTTACAGGAAACAGGAAACAAACATATTTCTATTGTGCCATCACTTTTTGTTGAAAGCTATATGCATGTGTCAAAGTTTTTAACACCTGCACCCACCCACCTGTTATGAGAGCTGATTGACACTGTTCAACCTGTAAAAATATGCCTTAATCAACCACCTGAACATGACCCACGAAACCACAAACTGCACAGCAAATGGGTTATGAATGATCAACATTGAACCCACTCAACCTAAACATCACTATGTTTCACTATTTCTAGCTTTGCACCTAGTAGACAACAGTCATTCAGAGCCACTAAAGGTTACTTAGCATTAAACATGAACACGGATCATATTTAGACATTTCATTCATGCTGTTGTTTTATCTTGTAAGGACAGTCTGGAATCAACCACGTTAATGTTGCATTCCATTTACTTGTGATGGAGCTGGGAATGACGTCACATCGTTTGTATTGTTCCAGTTTAATAGTTCTAGCAAAGGTTAGCCATTGATAGCAATACATTTTGCTGTATTTCGCAAATACAAACAGTATGATGAGGAACATTTGATATCATTTTCTAAATAGTACTGAGACTGAAATGTCTTCAGCTTATTATTATTTGAAATTAATTGTATTCTAATTTGCAAGTATTTAACATAATTTGAAGCTGAATTTCTGATTAGTTTGGGCAAAAAGAAGAAGAAAAACCCAAGCTCACAAACTAACCTAGCTAATTAGCTGGTTAGCTAAGCAGCACGTGTAGCTTTGTTAAGCCAGATAAAACCAACTTTGGTTATTGTTTCTGTGCTAACAGGCGCTAGCTAGCTACATTTTGTAGCATTTGTTGAGCTCAGTAAGACGTTGATGATTGGTGACAACACCACTGTCACCAAAAAAGTGTTTTATTTCATACTAGTGACACTTTTATGTGATTATGTCAGACTTTTAAAATTAAAAAGTTATGAATGAGAGAAAACTTTAACATAATATTGGTTTAAATGTTACTATTATGACATTTATTCACAATGAATTAGTTTCTTATACAGTCCTATGATTATTCAATATTTAAATGTATTAAGCATTTGCACCTTTGGAACTCCATGCTAGCATCAGTGTAATCTACATGCAATGCAACAAGCTGTATGTCACACCACATGTTATTAATATGAATAACAACCCTACAGTATGTCATAGCACACAAACACAAAGAAAAGTATCTTCCTTCATATAGCAAAGGTATCACTGCAGACACTTTTACATTGACCCAGGAGTTCCTGACTTCCTCCACTCCTCAGGTTTCAGTTTCTGCTGTGGGACCAACTACAAGGACGCCATTTTAATCACTTCCTAAATAAACAAACAGCACAACGGCGGTGGAAGAGGCGGTCCCGTCGCCATGCATGAACAACGTCGGGTGAAACTGACCACATGTTTCCCATAACTGCAGATGTCTGGATATCTTCATTTGTCAACTCTGATTTCAACAATCCCACAATCGTATTGACGAGTGCAGCGACACAGGAAATAAAGCAGTAGTCAGTAGTCAGCATTGTGACATTTTACTAACTGGAAGTGATGTTTGTGTAAAGCCTTCGTATTAGTTTGAAGTCAATGAGCAGTAGTGATCCTGGAATGATTTGAAACCGGACTATGAAAGCAGTGTCTTATGTGAGCAAGCCCCGATAATTAGCACTTTAATTAATTTTCATTTGCATGGAAATATCAAACCGGATTTAAAAAGGATTGCCTTCATATGCGGTTGTCTTTAATGTGGATACTTCAATTACTACATTTCTGTGTTGTGAATAGTTAGAATGTTGAGTCATTTGAGGCTCCATTAGTCATGTTTGTGTCTCATTTTTCATTCTGGCTGCTGTTCTTCCTGTAATTACACCGAAAAAATGTATTTTTTTCTTCTGTTCTGCTGCAAAAATTAGTTAATTAAAATATCTTGTTCACTCTGAAGTTGCAATCTCACACATCCTCTGACCTATTAACTACGAGACAACACACCAAACTTCTGCTGCACAGTACCTACATTACTAAAAACTAGAGCAACATGCCAGACAGAAAGCTGCTTAATAAATACAACTGCGTATTCCTCTCTTTTGAATCGCTTAATTGGATCACAAAGAAAATGTGGATTTCTGGTTGTACTTCCTTGTCTCCCGATGAACTAATTTTCATAATTGTGACCCGAGGCACACGTGAGTTTAAACACAGGGGAGATGTTATGGGGAATGATTACTCTTTGCATTTTAAAACTTCAGACAGACTCCAGCAGGAATGTGATTATATCAACAAAACGGTGTCAGGCGCAAATGGCTTTGAGCTGCCCCACAACAATACCAGTTGAATTTTCAACACTTGAGATTTCCTCTGGGATGGGAATTCCATATTACCGATCTATAAAAAGAAGCAAATTGCCCACTTGCGCAACCAAACCGACAGGGCCTCCGGGCTGCTGCTTCTCATGGTCGCTATTAAAGCTCTGGGTGGTGTTTTCCTCTGAGGGCATGACAGACAGACTTCCAGACTGCCCCCCCCCCCCCCCCCCCCCCCCCCCCCCCGACTGCCTGCCTGCCTGCCTGCTTGGATGCCAGAATCAGCCTGCACAGAGCTCCAGGTTTGTTCGCTACTTTCACTGACACGGCCCGAGAGGTGCATGGGAACAAGATACAACTGTGTACATAAGTATTTCCAACTTCTTTACACATCTCTGCAGTCTGCGGGACTCTCTCTTAGACATGTAATTCGAGCCTGGAGGGAGAGGCACTGGGAGAGGAGTTAAGTGCTGCCTGCTGATGAGGACGCTGGATGAATGTTGAACAGATTTCTCTGGAAAAGGAATACACATTGTAAATGTTTGTGTGTGTGTGTGTGTGTGTGTGTGTGTGTGTGTGTGTGCTTGTGTATTTCATATGTTTTCTCACTCTTTTGAGAATGAAGGCTCTTAAAACACTGACAGCATCACGGGACATTAAAACTTTCCACTGACACCAGAGCTGATGAAATTTACTATGGTGTGTTGGCAACTTCTTACAGCAGATTGACCAACTGAACTGGTTCAAATAGAGGGGGAAAGTCATTAAAAAGGTATAGTAAAGAACATAAAAGAAATTATGCATTTACTGTAATATGTTACAATCAACTTGGGTTACAAACAATGAAAACAAAATTAAAAGACATTAAATAATAACTGACATTAACTAATAACTAGCATTAAATAACTGAAAAATATATAATTCTCCATTTAAAAAAATATAATTAATATAATATAATATAAAAATAATAATAAAAATGTAAAATAATATAATATAGAAAATGTCATTCTCATTCTAAAAATATTATTGATATATAATATAAAATAATATAATATAAAAATATTTCTCTATTCTAAAAAAAAATATTAATATAATATAATTAAACTAATAATATAATATAATGTAAATAATAATAAAAAATAAATAAAAGAAAATAATTCTCCATTCTCCATAAAGTCCTAACCATAGCCTGAGCCCTTATAGTATAAGGGCTCAGGCTATAGCCAGGACTTTAGAGGAACCCAAATTCCCCCACAACCCCCACCACTGCTATAAGCATTCATTCAGTTAACTTTGTTTTGACAGAAACAAATCTTAACTCAAGGTCCACTTACAAACTTTTCATGGTAATTTCATACGCATCTCACAAACTTTATCAGTGGATCAGTGGAGTTTGCTCAGTCATCAAAGATCATCAGATGCATTTCTCGCCACAGAAAAGTAGCAAATGAACCTCAACATCAAAAAATGAACAGCATTTTCCATGTTTAGAGTTAGAGCTGCTGGCTGGGTGGCGTTCAGGGAATTTGTCCTCAGTATATTCAAGATCTTGTCTACCGCACTGTTTTCTTTGTTATTTTCCAAAGCATACAATAATACTGTGGGTGTTCCAATGTAGTTTTTTTCTTACCTTACCAAAGAGCCTTTGGTTTCATGTCTTTCAACTTGCAGAGACTAGAAACATACAGCGTTTAATCTAAACTGAAATCAAGGCACCAACACACTTGACTGACAGACTTTTATTATTTAATGTGTTTTAAATGTGTTTTTATTGTTTGTGAGCCATGTTGATTGAACGCATTACAGTAAATGCATCATCATCATTTATTATATAGTTTTTCATTACAGCTGCCTTCTTTTTTCTTCAGTCTTTGATCAAGTTGCGCCATCTTGAAATGACATGACGATGTTTCATTGTATGCCAGTGTAATGATAACAAGGATGAAGTGGATTGAATTCATTTATGTGAGTAACTGTATTGTGCTGTTTGTAATTCAAGGTATGGACTATAATTTGAGAAGTTTGAGTGCCAACAGGTGTCACTTCTACAGTAATAATAATTTAAAAAAAAGGATAAGTGAGATGGGTGTGAACTAGTCCTGAGCTGCCCATAAGTAAAGTTGTGCCATGTCAGTGATATCTGTGCAACTGTGCTTCTTAGAAACACTAACTGGCTCTGTTAAGTGTGTGTCAGTCCACAGTTTGCCTCAGCAATCCTTGCTGCGACAGCTGCGTCGTCCTCGAGACACTCCCTCGTCGTTATTGCCTGTTATGACAGACCGCCTACTGAACCTAAATTAGCTTGAAAAGGCTCCACTGGAGCTTGTGCACACCGAAGGTTTCACAGCTCTATCTCCCAATGACCTTTTGACATGTCGCACACTTCGACTTTTTTCTCTGTTAACCAATCAATTTGGCAACAACAAGGCAAGACGATACCAGCTTCGTTATTGTCAGAGCTGAACGTAATACCTCTAATGCTTAGTGTCACTTCCATATGAGGATAACAAGAACGCTTTAATTAGGGAATGCCATGGCAACAGTGAACACGTGTTTAGGTTAGGTACGATGAGGTGAAACAGACAGCTTCCAATTTGGTGAGATTTCTCATACAAGTTAAGCAGTAAGGGATATTGTTAAGAGAATTAAAGTAACAGCAGTAAGGACTCACAGGCACTGAGATGTTCCCTGAGCTTCATCTTGTCCTTAATATTGAAGAAATAGATAAAGAGGACTCACTGATTATTGAAGCCTGTCTTTAAGGAAGATGATGAAGTATAATTGGAATTTCTTACAACTTACATCTCACGTCCTATTCCACGTAAGTTTGGCTAACTCCAGTGTGTGTTTACAATGTGTGTTATCATCTAGTCTAGACAGCGACAGTGGAGAGATGACGAGCAACTGGGATGAACCGGAGTTTATCCAGGGAGGTCATGGTCCAGGGGGATTGCTAACCGTAGTAGACGTGGGGCAATGTCAGAAATAACAACTGCTTCATGGTCATATTGCTTGACATGTGGCAAACATTTTCAGTCTATATGAAAGTAATCAATCCTTGAAAACGATTGGTGGACGGGGGAGAAGAAAGAAAAGCAACGAGTAGATGGACTTTTGAACCGCCAATAATCAACAATCCCATGAACCTGATTGTAAAAAAGATTCTATACTCCTTCCTCACTTGGAAAGTGGTTGTATGGTTTTTGGAGTATCTGTCCAGTTTTGGGTTTGGGACACAATTAAAGTTTCTCCCCATAATTAAACGGCGATAATTCAAATTGGGAATTAAAAACCATAATAATGAGGAAAAGTTGATCGTCATTGTAATCAAACATATATTCGAGTATAGGTTTTCCTCTACAATTACCTATCCTTGCTTTCAGAAAAAGACAAACAAAATGAGTAGCCTTGTTTATTTAAATTGCTGCCCCCAAACTGGAAGAGTGAGTGGTACACCTGGCCCACCGAGCCTTTGTGTAAACAGCCATGGTGTTGATTGCTCAGTTGATTCTCCTCTGTCTGTTTTTAACTTTTTAAGATGAGCCAAAAAACGCTGCCTCTTTTTTACAAAGACATTCATTCAAGATAGATGTGATATATATTACTGGAAAGTTGAAGGGGCGCAAAAATTCTTTCTTTTTCTGCATAACAATGTCACCATACGATAATGGGCCTTGGCCGTGTTCTTTTTTTAGGTTTTGGCGCTAGTGACCGATACACCTGGTCAATCACTACCACAGAGGGAAAGTTCTCTGCTCCACATGGGATGCCGATGAACCTCAAGTTTCAGCTTTCGTTTTCAATTCGTCAAGGTACTCCAGATGTTGAATGATGTCGAGAGTGTCTATGAGACTGTGTGTCGTGTCAGCTTTCTCAACTATCACCTGGACATGGTCTTGGTAGTGTCTCTTTATATTAAAACTTGTTGTTTCTGAACATATGGTCTCAAGTTCTAGCTCTGAGAGAAGGGTCCTGGCCACCCCTTCGTCATCTTGTCTCACTCTTATTATTCTCTAGTTTGTGTCTTTCTGGTAGCCAGAGCTCTGTGTCCATGCAAAGTTAGATGGAAAGCGAGTTTTGGAGAATATCTTTTCAAACTAATTCAACTATGGTCGCAGAAGTAATAGGAAGACCTACATCTGCTCCAAACCAGGGTGGAACCAGAACCAGTGTATTGTGCAAACATTCCTAAACCCTGTTTCTAACACTGACAGAGTAGCGGTGGAGTGATGGTTTTGTGCAGACAGTTTATGATAAAGGAAACATTAATCCAGATTAATTCAACAATCATTAGTAATACAGTTCTATGCAGGACTCAACTGTGTATCAAGGGCAAAAAGGATTAGCTTCAATTTGCATAATAAACAGGCCAAACAAACAAACACAAAACCAAAAAAGAAAAAAGAAAAAACAAAGGTAAATAAACCTTGAAGTGAGTCCTTGTCTGCCTCTGTCCATTTTTATGTATACAATTTATTAATCAATATTTGTGGGCCATAATTACAGCTGTTTTGCTTGTTGGGAGGTAATGGAGATTAATTAGTGACCTGCAACAAAAGCTGTATGTATGAAGGGATAATGAGCTCCGCTTTACGCTTTAATTTTTAAGCGATATGCCAAGTCATCTGAGAAAGTGGAAAATTAACTTTAGACTTTTAAATTATGTTGTTTTTTGTTGTGTTTCTTTTTTTTTTTTTCTTTTTTTTTTTTGTCTTTGTTTGCTGTTTAAGACCCCCGGCGGTTCCATCTTCATGGTGAAAGTCTCTCAAGCAGCAGCGCTATAATGAATCAAGTCCTGCCGCGTGAATAGTCTGTCTCAGTGGGACTTTCTCTTACTTAAGGTGACCTTCAACTGATAAAAAAAAATAAAAAAATAAACATCATTAAATGTCTTTCCATCTGATGCAATATTTAGATCTAGCATTAAAGGGAACACTGACTGAAAGCATTTAACACTCTGCTAGAAACTTGTCAACTTGTTAATCAGTATGAGATCCTTGTACTTTTATTTCTTAACATTGTCATTCTATTTTTCCATATTGTAATTCTACTGCTGACACTTCTGTCCACCCTCTCTCCCTTATGTAGCATTAAAGGCTTTTTGAGGGAACTTTTTCTTATCTTAATCAAAAGTCTAAAGACAGAGAACATCATGATTGTGCAGATTCTAAAACATTCTTTCAAATAAATGATTTTTGGGGTTATATAAATATAATTTACCTGATTTGACTTCTTTTTCTCAGCTTGTTTTGTGTTGTGTTGTAAGAATCTACAGCGTTGGACTTATCAACACTGATTACTGTGGATTCATTTATCATTTATAGTGAGCTTTGGAGTCACACAGCTGAGCACAAGCAGGCAGCACTTGGAGACAACTTCTCCAGGTGCAAAAGTGAAAAATAAATACATTGTTACTGACTAAATAAGTCCTTTCCACACACACACACACACGCACACACACACACACACACACACACACACACACACACACACACACACACACACACACACACACACAAACACACTCTCTCTATGATCAATACTACCAACTGTCAACATGACATCACACTTCAAAATAAAGGCTTTTTATTCTATATTTTATTATATGGCCACTGTATCAAAAACATCACAACAGCATTACAGACATCACTGATAAGCATGAAGACCATTTATGTAACTTAGTGGAACGACTCCAGAGAATTATGTTTAATTTGGTTTTTAATTGACAGTGTATTTTTGTTGGTTTGTAATGTTGTTAAATATGAAGTTTTTTTAAGGTGCGTCTTAACAAATAATATCACATATTACATATAACTGTGATACATTTTACAGTATTTTAAATTAAGATGTATCTTTATAAGATATTCCTTTGTTAGTCCCAGAAATGTACTAAATAAATAATAATGATGATAATAAACAATATGCTATTAAAAAACAGCTTGTACAGGAGGGGATCTGTAGTTAGTTATATAGAGTCTCTCTGGAACACTCAGACTGAAAGCCAGTCACTCATTCTCATTTATTATCTTTAATCCAGAAAGCAGGGAGCTCAGAAACTTAAAGTCAGTCGGTTAAAATGATAAAACACAAAAAATAAAAAGCAGAAATAAGATATTAACTCTAATTTCTTCTAATGGCGCTGGAGTAAAATGTGTTTTTGGAGGATATAAATATAAATGTGTGTTTTTGATCACTGCCAATGAACAGAGGAGCATTTAACAAAGTAGCAAAGTTGACATAAGAGGAAAATGAAACAGATTTTCAAACTTTGAAGAGTCTTTTTTTTTTTTCCTTTTTGGCGCTGTTTCAGTTCTTGGCACATACTGCTGTGTGTCTGTGTGTGTCTGTGTGTGAGAGAGAGAGAGAGAGAGAGAGAGAGAGAGAGAGAGAGAGAGAGAGAGAGACTGTGTGTGTGTGTGTGTGTGTGTGTGTGTGTGTGTGTGTGTGTGTGTGTGTGTGTGTGTGTGTGTGTGTGTGTGTGTGCGTGCGTACCACACCATCCCTTGCCCTTTTTCCTGAAGAAAACCAAAAATATCTGCTTTAAGTTGTGACAACATCTCTGCCGTGCATTCCCCCCTAAAAAACCCTGCCACCTCTGCGCAACTATTGGCTTTCAGCTTGCGTGACGTTTCCCCATCTTCCTCCCGATTGGCCAAACCTTTTGCCTGTCACCTTGACTGACATCACCGGAGCCACAGTCTCCTCCCAGCGGCAGCAGACGCTATTTGAGTGGGGAACAGCGGATTGTTGTACATAGAGCCGGTTTAGTGTCGTCAATGGGAAGCACGCGAGACGGTGGCAAAGCGAGTTACGGTCTAGATTGAAACCCGCGGCTGCACCATGCTCTCCAGGTCTAACTCGTGTCTGTGGATTACATTTTGCCTTTATGTATGCTGTTATTTAGACAGCTCGGAAGCACAGAATACGAAGGAAGGTAAGTTCTTAAAGTTTGGACTCTCTTCCATCCCATCGCGTTTACAGACATGCGCCACAATTAATAGAAATGTGTCCAAATCCAGCAGTCAGCGCAACGGTTTTTCTCTCTTTTTGCTCCTTAACCCGCGTTTTTTAAATTTTTTTTAATAATTCCAAAAAGGTGGTTGTTTTACGTGCCAGGCGCAGTCAGATGAGGCCAGTGTGCGGGGATGACAGCGCTGCCTGCTCCCGGGGCTTGTAGCGATGAGCGACCTCTCGGTGTTTTTACGCACGGCAATTAAACCCTGTAGAGCACAGATTACGCAGAAGCTATAGTTTATATCATAGTTCATCATATGCCAGTGCGCTACCGGCATAACTAGCCCGTTCATTATAGATTAACAATCTATCAGCGCCAAACAAGGTAATATCGATCCGTCCCAGCAGGCTCGCCACCATGGCAGAGAGTGAGCCGTCTATCTGGACGCAGTTCTCGGGAAGGTTATTTCTTCCAAAGTGGCCTCGGCTCTAGCTGTGTAGTGTTGTATCTTGGATGGGGAAATACAGCAGATTAACGCAGAGCCGTAATCTATAGGAGACGCTCAAATTGACAATCTGAAGGCTATAAAACATCATATTTAAATAACTCACAATGGCACATTTATTTTGGCACTTTTTAATCGTCGGATCACGGACATTATGTTATGCGTAAAACGGACAAAAAAAAATCACACGATAGGAATGGATTTGTCAGCAGTAAAACTACAGTGGTAATAACCGTGCGCGGTGTGGATGTGATGGCTGATATGAATAGTAAATCCTCGCTCTTTATATGCGGGATTTCGTCTAACCTCCACATCAGTCTCCTGGAAGATATCTTTTGCGGCGGTGCGTCCTGACTGGCCTCTATTTTCTCATGACGGAGCTGTCTACTAATATCAAAAAATTAAAACTACTTATTTTTAATTTTTTTTCTTCTTTTTTTAAAATATTCATGTTAGCCGCCGCGTTGCGCTCTTGCCCGCTTCCACAACGTTAAAAAACCAGGCTGCACTGACAGATCTCCTTCGCTGGTTAAAACTGAAAACAAGCTGCCCGGTTCAGAAGGTTTCACTGTAGTTTTCTGTCCGCTTGGAGATGCGAATATTCGTCAGTTTCAACACATGTAGTGTGTGTATGTGTGTGCGTCGGGATGGAGGCAGACGCAGCTCGTTTGACCTTAACGCAACTCCAAAAAAACGAGTCTTAATCACCTGGTGCGTCAAATAAAGCATCAATAAATAGATTAAATGCGCGTAAAAGTGACGCGTAATCATTCCCATCTCATTGTGATCCGTCTCTATTTCCAGACTCCTTATTTCCTCTTTATACAGAGCGTTTTCATTTGCGCCGTAAAAAAAGTTCCCCCTGCAGATATGAGCACTTGTCTGCTGCAGCATACTTCCATATATATATATGTTCTTATTGCATGTCTTTGCTGTAGCTGCCGCTGCTAGAAATTAGGTCACGGCTATATGCTTTAGATGTAGATGTGTGGCCTATCAGTAATACCCAGCCCCGGTGCCCCGGTGAGATTTAACCACCTGCCTCTCGGTTTCCTGTCACTAGTGATTCTGCTGGACTCCAAGGCACAGCAGACAGAACTGGAGTGGATCTCCTATCCTCCCAATGGGGTAAGTCTGCAGAAATCTCTGCATCACTAGCACAGGATCTGATTCCATATCTCTAAATATACGTTTCAAGCTTTCTGTGATGTCCCACATGTGTGTGACAGGAATACTAATATTCAAAAGATGATGCTAAAATATACATCAGCAGCCTATATTTCTCTGCTCACACACACAAAACACAAGTCTTTTCATAATAGCGGTTAAAGAATGCAAGAGGTTGTTTCTGCTGGTTAAACTCTCCCCGGCTTTTGACATTCAGAGCACAAAGGCCTTTAGCAAAGCACTTCCAACTCGCTAGTCTGATTAAAAGCATGCAGGCTGTGAAACTTTTTAAATAAATAATGCGAGTTGAAGCAGATAAACTGAGCGCAATCATTCTCTAAAGATGTTTGTGTGCGATAAAACTGCAACCGCCGATCTCCTTTCATTCATTCCACTGCTTTTTTTTAAAAATTATTAAACACAGAACTGTTCAAAATGGCTATATTTCATATACCTTAGTCATATTCATTGCATTGTAATCACTTCCAGTCTAGCTGTGATTGGCAGTCATTAGATGTCTTTATGTGGAAATCAGTCTGATGGTTTTCACATTTAAAATTTAACATGGTGGACTGTATTCACTTAGAAATGCTTCTTTTTTCCTCTTTTTTTTCTTTCAGTGGGAAGAGATCAGCGGCTTGGATGAGAACTATACACCCATACGCACATACCAGGTTTGCCAAGTCATGGAGCCCAACCAGAATAACTGGCTTCGGACTAACTGGATAGAGAAAGGTGATGCCCAGAGAATTTTTGTAGAACTGAAGTTCACCTTGAGGGATTGTAACAGTCTACCAGGTGTGGTGGGCACTTGCAAGGAGACGTTCAACTTGTATTACCAGGAAACTGATTCAGAGATGGGAAGGAGCTTGCGAGAGAACCAGTACGTTAAAATCGACACGATCGCAGCGGATGAAAGCTTCACCCAGGGCGACCTGGGCGAGAGGAAGATGAAGCTGAATACCGAAGTGCGTATAATTGGCCCGTTGTCCAGGCGGGGCTTTTACCTGGCCTTCCAGGATGTAGGGGCATGTATCGCCCTGGTCTCTGTCAAAGTTTATTATAAGAAGTGCTGGTCTATCATCGAGAACCTGGCCACCTTCCCAGACACGGTGACGGGATCGGAGTTCTCCTCCCTGGTGGAGGTCGAGGGCATGTGCGTGAACGACGCCGAGGTGGAGACCGACAACTCTCCCAAGATGCACTGCAGCGCCGAAGGGGAATGGCTGGTGCCCATTGGGAAATGTATATGCAAAGCAGGATTTCACCAGAAAGGAGACGCATGTGAACGTGAGTGCTTGTACTTCTTTTTTAAAGTCATGATCACAGTGAAACATATATTTTTTAGTAGTAATTTAATTAACTTATTAGGATTCCTAGAGTAGGAGTTTTGTTGTTCCACTAACTTTTATAAATGAGTCAGGAGCGTCCTGGATGTCACACCACGAAAGGTGTGCCAAGACAAAAAAGAAAAACACAGGCAATAAACTGGGGACTATTTGTGATTTGATTATGCAAAGCAGGTAAATGACAATTTAGGCATCGTTGGCTGAATAGTTGTGTTGGCAAATGGGATTAAAGCAGCTGATTTGACAGCAGTAAAGATGGAGAAAATATTGAGGCCAGGCATCTGCAGTGTAATAACCGGAATCCGCGTTAATTGATTACAAGGCTTTTAATTTATAGCCACAATTCTGTTGACACTGGGATTAAATAATAACTCGAGTTTAGCTCCTCGGCTCAAACGCTGCTCTCTTCTCTACTGGCAGGGGTCCAAGACAATCAGAGCAGAATACACAGGTCTAGAGGAAGTCCAGCCAGTCTTTCTGTATCTCTCTGCCCCGACCGAATGACCCTGACAGAGAAGGCAAACAAATAGCTGCCGAACTGTGGCATTTAGGCCTGGGGATATTTATGAAGGAGCCTAACAGGAAGGGTAAATACAGCCTCGGCAGGGCTCCTTTTTTTTGTTGTGGTGCAGGATTGTGCAACTACAATTAACAATAACATGCTTTTTGTCACTCTGAACGCTCAGAGGATTATTTTCAGTGGCCACCTGACTTGAAAGATAAAAATCACTATGGATTAAAGGGGGTGACTTAGGTCACAGAACTTAAGTGGCCTGCCTCCTCGTCAGCCAAGCCTTTTTTTTTTTTGCAAAGTGGGCAACCTAAATCTAAGCAGCTTACGGGGAGCAGCAGCCAGTAATAATTGAAGGAATGCATCTAAGAACAAATTAGTGTCCCTGGCAGACAAGCTTTTATGCCACGCTGTCATCCATTAGGGACCCCAATGAGGGAGGTGTGTTAATGAAATATATTAGGCCGTGTAATTTAGAGCAATGCAGCCCACCTCAAGTTGTGCTATGTCTCTAATGTTGCTAGGCTATCGCTGATTCAACCCCGTGGAGTTCCTTTTTTATTGTTCTTGTTATTTTAATATGCATAGATGGAAGATCCAGTTGTGCCCTTAGGTAGAAAAGAAAGCCTATGATTTATTTCCACAGGGAGAGCGATGCAGCATAACAGCCAAAAGCTTCAAGTAATTTTAAGCTACTTTTTCTTATTATGTCTTGGTGCACAGCTCTCAGAACAGAAGACTGTTGCATCCCTCTACTAATTAATTTGTTCAGGTGTCGCTTAAACAAATACCTGTAGATATAAGCAGCGGCACAATCACTATTCTAGCCCTTAGGCTGTTTAAAGCTTCAAGAAGAATGCTCATTAATGTGTATGTGGATCAAATTCCAGTCTTGACACTGCACCTTTATGAGCTTTATCTCCACTGAGGCATGAGAAGCCTTTGTATTAAGGGGTAGTTAATCTAAATAAAATGAGAATCACGGTGCACCATCAGCACTTCTTCTCCAGCGGCTCGGCTGACATTAAATTGTCCATTCAGTAGTCGTCTCCCCCCTCCCTCCCCCTAAGAACAATCTAAAAGCTATTCAAAGTATTTCTATCAGCTGAACAGCAAGAGCAATAAGTCCAAGTGGCTGTGACCGTTAAAAATGTGAGATCCTGGCTCTTGGATGAGGGACTTGTCTGTAGAAGTCTTTCAACTGAGGGTACTTTTCTCTAATGGTGCCTCATGGTGATTCTGTGCCTTAACTGTAAAGGATTCGCTGTGCTTCAAATGAACTCTTTCATATGTTGTTGGGGCTGAACGTGTCTAAAGGATACTGTTTATATATGTTCCAAATGGATTCACTTGAAGACAAGGTGGAAAGAACGCTGTCATCGAGAAGGGCGAGACTCGGCAAATAATCGCCCAAAAGGGAGATAACAGTGTACGCTTTTAAAAACTTGGTCTTGGTGTTGTGTTGGGTTGTACATACGAAAAGTAAAAAGTGTGAGGAATGAAAAAAGACGGATTGAAAGAGAAGCAAATAACTGTGTAAAGTAGGGGCGCTTGTTTTTTAGAATGTACCAAAAAATTGTTGCGAATCTCTCTGATTCCGACAAAAGAAAAAAGGGTTTAGACAATCTGACAAGCACATGATTTAATTATACCGAGGTTCTTCAGCCAGGAATTTGACATTTTTGTATAGCCACCAAAAGGGTTCATATTCATTTAACCGTTCAAACATGTTTTTTTAGATCATCTAACAGAAAAACATTAAAATGGTTGGATGTACCCTTCCGAATTCGATCATCCGAAAGGTGTCATGGGAAGACATTTGAGACTCTGTTGAATGTTCTGACAGTCGCCTCTTTTTTAAGCAATCTGCCTCTTTAAGACTTCAGCTGGCCTATTTTAGTATATGCAGTGTGCTATGATTATGACATGGCTGCTGAGTAAAATATTCAGCCACAGGGTGGGTGCAGGTGGAGTAAGTGAGTTGAGCTGTCAGTCATGTCATTTGAGGAGCCCCCTGTGTGGATGCGAAAGGCTTCCTCCGAAACGTGTTGTGATCCACTCATTCATCACCGTCAACGAAGAGGGACCCCTTGTCTTTTCAACCCCACCCCCCCTTCCACTTCCCACCTCCTTCCCTCCCCTGTCTCTCTTTAACTCTTTGTGTGGCAATCTGTGGCAGTAAATGTCACTCTTCTTCTCCGCCCGCTGCGTTCAGTGGTCTCAGTGTAATGGGCGTTGAAAAAGGCCAGTTGAAGTGTCCCCGCAGCCTGCCCGGGGTTCATTTTGCGAAGTGCGTGTTGTGAAAATAGCGCCCATTCATTCGCTGGTCCTGTTTAGCACTGGCTTCTGGTTGCAATGGAGCCACAGAGTCATTTGGACAGAGAGAGGGCCCTTGTGGGAGGACATTGGCGCCTTTGTTTCGCTCAATCCCGGGAATGTATGTTGTCTGATTTTGACACATCACACCATTGTGGTACTAAGTAACCAGTGTCTGAAAAAATGATTAACTGTTGATCCTCACCCAAAAAAAGGGAGATGCCTCTATCTGGTGAAAAACAGATAAAACAGGCTGTATCTTGCTGCTATCGGTGCATGCTAACAAGAGAATTAATGAGAGGATACAGCATCCTGTAGACGCTGGCACCATCCATCTTGACTGTCAGAGAGTTGGACAGAAGTTAGTTGGAGACTGATTGATGACCGAACCCCTGAGGGAAGGGACTGAGCTGTCGGGGTCTGACCACGACAGCTAGTGTGTATGGAAGCCACCAGGAGGCCTGGGTAGTCCAGGCCCAGCTCCAGGCCTGGAGAAAAAGCTACACTTAGCATTTCAAATGAAGCCAGGAAGCCAAGAGTCAGGAGGTCCTCATACATCTTGACGCTCCCTCTGATTGATAAGGTGTCAATTTAATACACCAAATGGCTGTCTTTTACAACTGCTCCAGAGCTTAATTATGCAAATGACAGGTGTGCTTGGAATCCACAGGAGATCCAAATGGACCTAAATCACTCAAGATTGAAATAAATTGGTGATGGATGAGCGCTAGTCCCGTCACTGCCAGTATCTGCTTCCTGTGAATAGCATCATTCTTCCACAGCCCAGGGCTTTTCCTGCTTGTTGTCCTGGCCTGGCAGGTAGCAGTCAGGCTCACAGATGTTTGTATTCTCTCACTCAGGATGGTTCTACCAATACCGTTGGCAGTTTCCTAACATTGATCACTTAGGGGGAGGACTTTGAGAAATGAGACACCGAAAAAGCTAAAATGACTAGCGGTGAACCAATTAATTGAGTAATCATCGAAGTCATTTATCAAGTAAAATGCTAAACATGTGTTGTTTACAGCATCTCCAATATGACAGTTTGCTTCCTTTCTCTTGTTTTGTACCACAGTGAATGGAATGTGGGTTTGGACGATAAATCAGACCAAACCGGCAATTCAAAGGCATCCTCTTGAGTTGTGGGAAGCTTGTAATTGGCATGTTATTTTTCCAAGTATTTAGAGTGAACTCAAGGTGACGTTTTAAAATGTCTTCTTCGGTCCCAGCTTCAAGGATGTTCATTTTAGCACCAAAGAGTACAGTTTAAACCACTGATTCTTCTCCATTTGTGCCTAAAAAGATACTAAAATAATGAAAGAATTACCAAGATTTACTTTTCTGTAAACTGTTTAATTGAATAATCAGATTTCAGATCATTGGATTATATATTTTCTTATGTTATGTTCAGTGTACTCCAATTCTATGATCAACCATTGTCATTCACTTTCTTTCTGCACCCACTGTTGCCTGCATTGTCTCTACTTCAGTTACTGGAGGACTTTCAATGTCGCCTCAGACAAAAAAAAAAGTTTCTCTGTGCTCTGTATGCTGTGTGAAGGTGGACAAAACAATGGAAATAGTGATTACATAGTACGTTTCTGCAGGAAAGGGAACAAAGGCCAGTGAAAGGGAGTGTTACGTTTCGGTTGACAATATGCTACCAAGAACAGATTCTGCTCATGTCGACTTATCTTTGTGACCAGACGTTATTTTTATATCTAATTCCTTCTCATTAGTAGAGACTAAGACACAGCTACTTCTTCAGATGATGAAGAGAAGGCAGAATGTTTGAAATTGCGATTTGGCAAGCTGTAACGAAGAGTATTTATTCTCCACATCCAGCGACAACCCCTCCCTCCTTCTCCTTTTTAAATACACACTTCCAAACGAGAAGTAAAAGCAAGAACAAGTCGTTACCCGGGATACAAGGACGTTCTTGGCTGAGCCGATGCCAGCAGTGCTTTATGTGGGATCCGGCTGCCCTGTCAACACGTCACATTAAATACAAATGCCTCGTTTTACGTACATACTGGGAGGATCATTCACAAAGTTGTTTGGCTCGGTAAATATTTCTCTCAAAGTTATATTCTTATGAAGTGCTTTGATTCATACGCCAAGGCAAAGAGGCATAGAAACACAAAAAAAAAAGCCTTGTCATGACTAATTATTTGCTCCAACTGTATTTTGGTTTTTTTTTTAACGTTTATTGATATCACATTAAGGCTAGGATTTAAAAACACACTATCTAAGCAGAGAGAGAACCACGCTTTAAGAAGGACAAGAGGCTGCCAGCGTCTGGTCACTGGTAATAGGTTTGTCTCTCACCTCTGCTGATAAGCTACAGCAACTGATTGCATATATGAATATCAAGTAGCTGATGGAAAAGCTCCCTCCGCTCAGCTGTTGTGGGTGCACAAACCTTGTTAAGAAAACACTTTTAGAAGCATCAAATACAATCTCAGATTTATTTTCCCACACATTAGCAACCTCAAGGTTCTTTACGCTTAACCCGTTGAACCAGATGATGTTTTCACTGCCTTTTATTTAGAGGCCTATTACATAAACATCATTACAGTCACATATCATATTTTTAGAATATGGTAAGCTACTCAGAAATATAATTCATTTGCCATGTCAGTGGTGTTGTACATGCCCTAGAAGTGGGAAATGGTTGAACCCATTTTGAGACTGTTTGATAAGGGTTTTCAACACATGGCAAATATTTGAATATGAATAGCGGAGAGGAGAGTGTCCGTGTTTTAAGGAAAGGAGTACGTGTTGACAGGACTCTTAATTGCTTGCATGTTTCATCACTTGCGTCTTAGTCCATCCTACTGAGGATGCATGGAGATAAGCAAAGGAAACCATGTGAGGAGACAGGAAAGGATGAAACATGGTTTTGGAGAAATGTGACACATCCTTTCCTGTGAAGTGTGACATGACATGATGTCAGTTTATGATGATGACATTAACCGCTGTACAGTCTTTTAATGTAGTTTGTGTTAATACTAGAGCCCGACTGATATATCTGTCAGCCGATATTGAGTTATATAGGCAGTATTTTATGTATATCTGACCCTTTTTTTAAATTCAAGTTAAAAATATGCACATGTTGGTGTTTTTTTTTTTTTTTTTTAATGCGTAGCTAATTCGAATTATGAAATTCCCAGAGAAGTTTACTGTTTTAGTGCACTCATGTCATTTTATATAATAAAGTTTACTGTTATACTGTAAAATATCCTGCCTTCATTACAATACATACGAAGGATCATTATAAAAAAAATGTGTGTTTATGTAAATATTCTGTACATATAAGATTATCAGCCAATATATCGATATCAGATATTTTTCTATCGGCATTTGGCCCCAAAAATCCAGTATCAGTCAGGCTCTAGTTAATACAAATAAAGGTGTACAGTTATCATTGCCAGCAGCTGTTTTCTCTCTGCAGCCTGTTACTTGTTTAACAAACACCTGCACATGAATAAAAAGCTACATTCTGTATTTGTACTGTGTCCTGCTCAGAGGCACATGAAGCATTCATATTATTTATTCATTATTAGCATCTGTATTTATTGATATTCTGATTGAGAATTCATTATTTAGTATTATAAGTAGTAATATAATTAGTGCGTCTTTTGAACACTGGAAATGATTTATTAGGCTAAATGTCTCAGGGGGAAAAAAAAGAAATGATGTAACTCGTATCGGTTTACATCCTAGCATGTGACTGAATGGAAACGATGACAAATGATGTAAAATATAGAAGTGCTTAAAAAGTGTTTCTTGCTGACAGACGGACTCGACCTTACTTTCATTTTTTTCCATAATAAAAGTTAATGAGGGGAAATAAGAGATCACGAAGAGAAAAAGGAAAGGGAGTTGACTCTGTCATCCGTCTTCCCTCTGATATGAAACTGTAGTGATGTTATGACGTATCGGATTAGTCCGATCAGCTGAAGCATTTAATCAATAACTGATATCCATTAAGAGGACGTATTGGCTGGCGAAAGACTTCTTTTCTCCTTGCTCCCCAGAGCAGGATTAAGAGACTTGAGAGGCTTTCAATATGTTGGACCAGTAGTAGGACCTGACCGATACTGGAATTTTGGGGCCAATACTGATATTAGGGAGTGAAAAGATTCTGATATTGATATATTAGCTGATAATCTTTTATATACAGAATATTTCCATAAACACAAGTGTGACACAGTTGAATGAAGGTGAGATATTTACAGTTTATGTATAAACTCAATTTTTATAAAATGAAATCAGCTCACTGAAACTGTAAACAGATTTTAATATGTATGCTAAACTTGAATTAAGAAAAAAAAGATTAAATATCCATAAAATGCTGCCTATATATATTTAAAAAAAAATATCAGCACATATTGGACAGCATAAAGACTGATACTGATATATCTGTGATGGGCCAACATCGGCCGATAAATATATTGGTCAGACTCTAACCAGAACAACTTCTGCATCTAGCGAAGATCGAGAAAATATCAAACAATAGACTTAGGAGATGTACCCCATAAGTCTTAAAAAGTAAAAAAAAAAAAAATGGATGTACAAACAATGATCAACTGGATCAATGTTCAGACTTGATTCAAATAAGAGTGATGGGGTGGGATTTCTGACGCAAATTGCACCGATCGGCTCTTTTATTCTATTTCAAGTAGCCAAGAAAAAGCGGGAGAGTGATGCTTTATCAGTATCCAGGTCTTGGAATCTGACCTGCCAGCCCAAATGTGAGCCCTTCTGTTGCGTCACATGAATAGACAGAATCAAAGCAAACATTCCTCATTCTCACGCAAACAAAGGCATATGGTCAGCCTTACTGGTAAGAGACTTTGTTAACCCCCTAAAAGGGAGACCTCTGCGACTCCCATGTCAGATAGCATTATTTCCAAGGTGACGCCAGGGTCCAGGTTTGTCCATGCATAAGGTCAGTGAATATTAACTTCATTTACACATGGCTGCAGACCAGCGCAGAGCCACAATGGAGGCCTGCCTGTCGTGTTTAGTAACGTGAGCGCACCGGCTGACAGGACACTGTCAAGACGGAAGATGGATGATCGCAGCAGTTGACCCCTGATCGCCAGAAGAGTCACCTCTCCGGCCCCCCCTCCTCCTCCTCCTCCACCTCCTCCTCCTCCTCTCCCTGCATGACAAAAGAGCCCTCCTCCCCTGCGCCAGCCCTCATCTCCACTTGCACTAACAGGTTCAGACATCTTCATCGATCCCCGCTTTCCATACCTCTCACTAGTCTAAGCTTTTGCCCTTTTTAGTTATCCAAACTGTGGTGCAGATGGTTTTTTCTTCTTTTTCTTTTCTGGAACTGCTCAACCGCTGACTGTTTTTTAGAGGGATGTGATCAGACAGGCGGACTCCGTGTCAAAAGACAATACCTTTGGTGTTCTGTGTTGTACCCCCGTGGCATGAGGGTGAAAGTGATATGTGACTGGGCCCGGGGTCTCGACACCTTTAAGAGGCAGCGGGGAAGGGGTCCTGTTGTCAGTTGGGGCTGCTCCTCTGGGAAGCTTCAGACCCACTGACTCTGTACTTCAATCTTCCTTTTAAAGAGGGAAATCAATAACTTATTACATAACTTTTTTTTCACTTCCATCCAGAGAAGGAGGAAGCAGGAGTTAAAATGTGCAGGAAATTCTGCTGGTGCTTTCAGAGAGTGCTTTAAATCACTTTTTTCAGGGGAAAAAATTGAATTTTTACATAAGTGTTTGACAATAAATACGTTTAGGGGCTGCAACTGATGCTTATTTCTATTATTAATTCTACAGGATTTATAGGATGGTTTATAAAATGTCAGCACGTAATGAAAAATGCTTGGTAGTGATTTTCAAGCAGCTATCTAATCTAATCCACACATCTACATCACTAGGTGTTGTAATATTGTAATAAAATGTTATCATTTGGGTGAACTGACCCTTTAAGAGCAGCCCCAGATTTGCACAACCACTCGTGGGCATCTGAGGCCAAACCAGTGGGGGGGGGGGGCCTGGCCACAGCAGTGATGAGTGGCTGGTTTGACATTGTTTCATTCCTTTCTGTCACAGCTCTGGGACCAGAGCGGGGGTGGTGGTGGTGGATCAGGATGGGCGGGGGCTGGGTCAGGAGGGTTGGTAGGCATTGGCACAATTCAGAGATAATGCTCAGTTGCTGACTGGGGACATTTTCACTGCCGATTTCGCTTGGGCTGCAGGGGGCTTTGGATCAGTCAGACCTTTGGACCCTGTGCTTTCATCCCCAGAATGCAGAGTCCTCGCCTCATCTGCCGTGTCTTTTAGCACAGATCCTTTTTTAGAGCCGGCCACCTCATCCATTAAAGGTAGCCGCCTGGCTGGCCTTAAGGGCCCTCTCTCATGTTTCCATGTGAGTTAAATGAACTAAACAAAAGACGATTAGGCAGGGACATTTTCCATGTCACTGAGAATCCATTTCAAAAAGCTCACTCCGCATGATAACTTAAAGAAGCAGAGACCTCTTAGGAGGACTTTGCGCAGACTCATGATACAGCTCCTGCTCTGATGGAGTGAGAGGCTGTAAACTCTGTGATGTAATGGCTTTAATTTCAAATTGCCCTTTCATTTTTTCCACATCCCAATCCATGCAGTAAATCAGCAGGAGAGCCGAAAGAGAAAAACAGGTGTTCAAGTTTGTTGTTTGTAATTTGTATTGATGTCGGCAGCGACTCTAATGCGGTTGAAGCACTTGTCTTCTTGTGAGATCGTATTACTTCCTCCTGCGATTTCACTCATAAGCTTTGCAGACGCATTGATTCTATGGTCTCCGTTTCAGACGCATGGCCCGAAAGTTTCCCCCGTTTTCTCCACGACAGTGTAATGTACAGATGAACGAAAGAGACAGTCGGAGTTATAGTGCATATCAGGATCAACCCCCCACTGAGAGACAGGGAACAGCCTGTTGAATTATACTGAATTTTGAACTTGCTACTATTAATTCAGATTAAATGTTCAATCTTTTTTTCCCACATTTGAACATTAGTTTAAATTAAAAGAGACAGCCTCAAAGGGGTAGATACATAAAAATGTTAAAACAAATTATCACTTACCTCATGTAGTATCTAGCCTTGCAGATACAATGGAGATAAATGGAATTCCTGATGTGGGACTCGCAAGAATTTGAAAAACCACTTTAAAAAAGGTCTTTTTTTCATAGCTATGTCTGACGTCATCCGAAACTGCATGTAAGCATAGATCATCTACCCCCCACCCACCCGATTACACTTTACCATTACTTCTCAGTGGTACATAATATATAATAATATATAATAATGATACAGTAACATATTACTAGAGCCCGACTGATATATCCGTCAGCCGACATTATTGGCCAATATTGACCTATCACAGATGTATCAGTAGCAGTGAATATGTTGTCCGATAAGTGCCAATATATTCTTTTAATTTTTTTAGGTTATATAGGCAGCATTTTATGTAAATGTTACTCTTTTTCTTAATTCAAGTTTAATATATGCATGTGTTGTTTTTTTATTTGTTGCAAATTCTAATTATTAAATTCTCAGAGAAGTTTACTGTTTCAGTGCACTGATGTTAAAATGTAAAATATCATACCTTCATTACATTGGAGGGATCATAACAATAAAATGTGTGTTTGTCTATATATTCTGTACATATAATATTATCGGCCAATATATCAATATCGGGATTTTTTTACTCCCTAATATCGGCCTCAAAAGTCCAGTATTGGTCGAACTCTACACATTACACTAAAATAGTAAAAAAAAATTAATAATCTTGACTTGTGCATTAAAAGAAGAATAGATACTTTATTGATCCTCTGTATTTGACCACTATACACCCACTAGCAGCACAGCGTTCAGGGACCAACTCCAGTTCTTGCCGGTAACTTGCTCAAGGGCACCGACAGGAGGATTAAACTTAACATACATGTCTTTGATGTTATTAGTGTTAGCATTAGCATTATTAGTTTGCTGTTTAATTCAAAATCGTCCCACTTTTCGGCTAAATTCGGTGAAGCGGCTGTAGCGAGAGCATTGGTTTAAATTTTCGTATAACTTAATCAGTTTCTGACTTTGATCTTTGCTGTGTACAACCAATCAGGCACTTCCTTTGGGTTTTCCTCTGCTTTAGAGGGCAAAGCTGCGTGCCCTCCAACACAGTGTAAGGGAATGCTAATCTTCTCTTTGTTTCTCATGGAAAGCTACTTATCTCCCGCTAAGCACAGGTACCTCGGATGAATGGGCCGGTTGTCTGTATGTGTGGAGTGCAGCAGCAGCCAGACAGAGCCATTCCAAGTATGTGTGGGGTGGAGGGAGGATCCAGCACAATATGACATCACATTCATTTAACCGTTTAAAGGTTAAAAAAAATCAGCAGCTCTGACTTCTTCTTTTTTTTTTAAACTGTATTGTAGCTATGCCCTAGCTTTCCCCGCTTCCCCGCCGAAACCCACGGGAGGTGTCGGTGTTATTTGGAAGGGGTTTGACATTGAAACTCTATCTCCGTCCCGTGAAGAGATTTTCAGCACGGCCTCAGTTCTTTTCCTCTTTCTTTGTGCGTTCTGCCACTGTTTCCAGGAGCTGGGTAGGCGCCTCGCCTCTCATAGGTGGGAGATTAACATGTCTGCGGGCAAAAACCCAGCTGCCGAGCATCTCCTTCTTTATTGAAAGTTAAAAAAAAAGGAGCTTTAGAGCAGTGCAGCGGACCCAGAGGGAAAAAAGGAAAAAATCGACAAACACCTGCTGCTTCCTTTGTTGCTCCTCTGATCAGACTGAAAAACATGTCTGAATATGACAAAATTAGAGTGTAAACCACAACAATTCTTTAGCATGAAATGAATTCTGGCAGCGAATGCTCTAAATGTGGTTTCGATGATGCAGGGGTATAAACAAAATGTTAGCCTGCACTGCAGTAAGCTTAATAAATAACTCATGTCTCCCTTCAAGGTGCACTTGATTTCTCCAAAACCTTTGCAGCTACAAAAAATCCTCACATCACCCACAAGATGAGATCAATTGAGCTGTCTCTTGGCTTTTCAAGTAGAAGAAATGCACTCAGCGAGGATTTCTTTTTTTTTTTTTTTTTTCTCGGGGTCTGCTTGCCTGCGTTGCTCTGAAATTACTCACAAGATGTACTGCCTCTTACATTGCAGGCGAAAACACCACAGGCTTCAGTCCATAAAAGAGATGCAGCCATAGTTCAGCATGCATAAAATGTAGTAAACAGAGCCTGATAAATGTCCACGCTGAGGCCTACTATTTATTGAGGCATACAACATAAGTCACATCTAATCAGAGCTACACACATAGGCCTCAGGCTACATTAATGCATAAGAAATAAGCTCTGTGTGAGCTATTGACATCCTTCTCCATAGCCGTAACGCATGGTCATGGTCCTAATCGTATGCCCTGAAAAGTAAAACCGAAAAACATAACGCTGGAGTTGGGTTTTTAAATAGCATTTCATGGTTGTCTGAACATCCAGCTAAACACAGGGTGTTTTGAAATAGCCGACAGAGAATGTTTATGGCAGTTTGAACACTGGATTGCGGTGTAATAGAAGTGATCAGTCAGGTTTGAGGGAGAAGATGCTTTGTTTCTAACTAAAATGTGACCACTGACGAGTATTTTTCATCATATTTAGGCAATGGTCTTCTACAGCTGCTTGTTATTATACAACTAAGTGTGGTCAGGGCAATGTATATGGTATTCTTATCAGCCCCAGGGTTACTGTATGATCATTTGATTTAACTTAATGTATTAATATACAGTCACCGGCAACTTTATTAGGTGCACCTGTGCAATATAATTCAATCCATTACAACAGCTCTGCTATAAATTCTACTTTTTTTAAGTTAACATTGTCAAAAAAGAGATAATTCTACTTTATGTTTATTATTGAGGTCATGTTAAGTGGTGGTTGTACTGAGGTGCATTATATTGAATGATGTTCCTAATATTTTGCCCCTCTTATATATGTTGATGGAGACAAAATATTAGGAACACCATTCAAGATAATGAACCCAAATACACCACCATCACCCACTATGACCTCAGTAACAGAAAAGTAGAATTATCACCAAAAACTGGAAATATATAAACTTCGTAAACGTAGAATTTATAGCAGAGCTGTTGTATTGGATTGAATTAGATTACACAGGCGTACCTAATAAAGAGGCCAGTGAGTGTAGAACATATAACTGAAAAAATAAACTGTTTAAAAAAAGATTTTGACACAAGGGCCACTTTAAGGTCTCTATTATTCTTGTGCTTTAGTGGTGCATCTTCCCAAATTAGCACAAACTAGCTGACACACAGTAAAGCAGTAGCTTTTGTTGCCCCTGGATATCTGGTGCCCTGAGTCATTCATCACCAAAAAGCTCTGTTTTTGTGTCCCTACCAAAATTCATATCAGCAAAAACGCTGTGTAGAAAAATGATCACTATCCATAGATATGTGTGGAGGACCACACAGCACTGGATGTCAGAATCAAGCAGACAGAGGAAAAAGACAGTGGGAGGAAACATACTCAATGTAAACCACAGGTGACAGGCTCTACATCTCACCAGGCCTGTGTTTAGAGTTGATATTTATAAAGACATTTCCCTATCAGAGCGGCAGCAGCCATGGCGACCGTTTTACGGAGAGCAATGGTGTCTTTTTGAAATAAGAAAATAAACTGTTTCCTTTATCACGCTTGACCCGTTCCACCTGGCATTCATCAGCGGCGGGGGCCTGCATGTTGGTCCTGTCGGCTGCTCTCCTCCCTCTGCCTCTTTTATCACTCTAATGGGGTGCTATCTCTAGGCTGCTCTCTCCGGGTCTCCGCGGCCCCGCTCAGTTCCCTTCAGCACGCATTCTTTCCACATCCATCCCGACACACGGGCGGATTTAACACATAATCAGGCCGGACGGGAGGGCAGTCGGAGAAAGGGGGAGGCTCTGCCCTGACAGGACTCATCATGCTAGGACCGTTGAGACAGAAAGGCCCACACTAGTCATTCTCACTCCGGCTCTCGCAGTCTGCAAAAAAACGGAGGGAATCTCCCACATTCCCACATTGCAGCTCACTTCGAGAGCCGTCCGCTGGAATATTGAGACAAATGGGGAGAAACTCAATATACCAGCTGCCCTGCTTGGACCGGTTCCTCGCCCCCGTGCTGAGTTGTAATAAGGATAGTAATCTTGATTGTGTCTATGGTCTGTAAGCAAGCAATGAAGGTTGTTTTCCAGCTTCTAAAGGCCTTCAGGACCAATACAACACAGTTTCTTTTATACCAATACTGAAACAATATTTTCTGGATGCTTTAATTTCGGACACCTAAAGCATAGATCATATTTTCTGCATCCACATAGACACAGCAGTCCACAAAAGTAAGTTTGAACATCTGTTCATGTCAATGAGGGTTTGTATTAGTTGCCTCTTTGCTGACATGTGCATGTAGCTCAAAATATATGTCTATGTGGACTGTGACACATGGACCATTCTTGTTCAGATTTTTGATTCTTGATACTACGTCACAGATGTAGGTCTGTACTCAAAAAAGGTTTGGGATTCAGTAAACAGCCCTAATGAGTACATAGAAAACTAGATACTGGTGCTATGGCGTCACCCTGTAGCACTGGATTTGTAGGTTGGAAGCAAGCAAACAAAGAAGTCCACTTCTAGTTTCTGTGAATTCACTGTTTGATATCTAAAGCTCCAATTATAGGATGATACATATGCCACAAAAATTGTCTTCTGCAGGTCTACATGAGTCACAAGGTATAAATCTGAACAAACCTTTCTTAGTCAGATTCCGACTAAGCATTCTTTGTTCTTTGCTTAATATGACAGTCACATTTCAGTTGGTACTCAAAAAGTTTCAATACGATTGAAGAACAAGCTGCAGTGAATACATAGAAAACGATAAAACTGCATAGAAACTGAAAAGGTACCGTGGCGTCAGGACAGTGACCTTAACTAGATTTGTAGGTTGGAAGCAAGCAAGTAAAGAAGGTGACCTCCAGTTTCTGTGAATTCTAAGATTAGATATTGTTTGGAATTTTCTTGCTGTTGTGATACCGTTTTGGTCCCAATACCAAACTGATTACTTTTTGATATCTAGAGCTCAAATTATAGGATACATATGCCACAGATATTGTCTTCTGCAGGTGTACATGGGTCACAAGGTATGAACCTGAACAGACCTTCTTGATTGATTCAATGTCAGATTCCAGCTAAGCACTCTTGGTCAGTTTTGATGCTTAATGCGACAGACACATTTCAGTCGGTACTCAAAAAGTTTCAATAAGATCAAAGAACCAGCTGCAGTGAATTTATAGAAAACTACAGAACTGCATAGAACTGAAACTGTATTATAGCGTCATCCTGTTGTACCTGGTCAGGACAGTGACCTTAACTGGATTTGTAGTCTGGAAGCAAGCAAGGAGGTCAACTTCCAGTTTCTGTGAATTCTAGGTTAGATGTTGTTTGAAATGTTCTTGCCGTTGTGATACCTGAGTTTGGTCCTACGGTGGCCCTAAGGACAAAAAGGAAAACACAACGACATTAACTCCTAACGGAAAGGGTAGGTACCTGCTATGACAAGGATCATTGCTGATTGGACGAAAGCACGTCTGTCTTTTTAAGGTGGGAAAGGTTGCTTTACACTGTACCTGAGGGCTGTTGCACAAAAGCAGAATTAAGAAATCCAAATCTCTCTCTCTATCTCTTTCTCTCTCTCTCTCTCTCTCTCTGTGAATGAATGAATGACTGACTTAGAGGGCGTGGCCAGGGAAGGTGTTGAAGACGGGCACCGGTGATTTCAACAGCCTACCCAATCTGATAGAGTACCTTTATTCAGATTTTCAGCATATCTAACTGAATATAAGAACATGCTTCTTATGAAGAAACGTAGTGAAACACAGATCATCTGTGGATGGTGAGGGCTCTACTTACTTTTTTATATCTAAAGCTCAAATGATACTTTCTGCACCTGCGTAGGCACGAGGATACACATGAAATATTGTCATCTGCATGTCTACATCGGTCACAAGGTATGAATCTGAACTAAACTTTTGTCACATTCATTGTCCGACTCGATGCTGAGGACACATTTCAATTGGTACTCAAAGAGTTTCAATAAGATTGAAGAACCAGCGTCTGTGAATTCATAGAAGACTAGAAAACTGCGTAGGACACCAAAGGGCAAATTTGGAATCCGATCTGTCAACAAAGGCGCAAGATTAACTCAAGAAAAAAAACCCATTAAGAGCCGTGGCCTCACCCCCAGACAGGGGAAATAATCATTTTCTATTTTGGCCGGGAAGGGATATGTCAGACGGTCGTATAAGGAGTCACTGCCGCTCTCCTCCTCCCTGTCTGTCCCTCACCCAGAGTGTCATGACACTGCCAGAGCGTGAGAGAAATTGGATGTAATTCAAGAATGTTAAGAAGCTCAGCTCGGAGGAAAAAGAAATAAACCGAGATCTTACGAAAATACAGAAATCCGTTTCCCCCCCTCTTTTTTTTCTTTTCTTGTGTGTGTGTATGCGTGCCTGCTTAAGATAAGGAGACTTTGTTTTACTCTGTGGGCTGCGATTGAAACACCATAGTCACAGGAGCATTTGATTATCTCTATCCCACTGCTCTCAGGACCTATCCTTTCTCAGGCTCCTCTTCCTCTCTGTGTATAAAATTGCTGACTGCAGCTTGTCCCCCCACCACACATCACTGAATGAAAATGCTTGACCACTGGAAGGGAAATTACAGATGCTGGTTCTGTAGCTTGCCGGGGAGCTGGTTGGAATGTAAGAATTTCTTTTTTTCTCTCTCTCTCTCTCTCTCTCTCTTTCTGCTTAACCTCAAACCCGCCTCTCTTGGGACTGACTAATTTCTCAGTGTCGTAAATAAGCCGGCTGTTGTGTCTGCCGCCGAGCTTTTTTAGCGGGCCCGTGTCAACAAGCGCAAGCTATTAGTGGGCCTTTATCTAAGCCAGAAGAAGACCAGGCTTACATCTTTTTTTTTTTCAAGGAGTCACTCTTGTACACTTCGTCTTTACCAATGTAATTACACGTTGTGGTGTAAGTCCTCTTGTCAGAGTCAGCGTAAGTTGCGAAGGGTCTCGGGTTTAGTACAGTGTTTTAACATGTTTGTGTGTCAGTGTTTTGCCAGTAAGGTGTCAGTCATGTTGTCAGGTAAGAAAAGCTACTGTGTGAGCAGATGTAGTGTAATTGCTTAGAGGATATTTCCACTCACAAGAGAAGTGTTGCTGCGAGGACATTAGACAAAGAACCTCTCACTCACTATCACCCATCTCGGTGTCAACGTTTAACAGTGACTCTTCAGCATCTGGTGGCAGGACGAGGGAGCAGCCAGCAGTGAGTCAGTGAGTGAGCATGCACCACCACCACCACCACCACCTCTGCTGCCGCTGCCGCTGCCGCTGCTGCAGCCGCCGCTGCTGGGGCAGGAATGCTGGGCTGTGTTTGTACTTGTCAATCAATGCGCTGGCAGTAGTTGGGGGGTGGGGGGGGGTGGGTGGGGGTGTGTGTGTGGGGGGGAGAGCTGCAGAAACACTTAGTCGCCCGTGTCATACAGGCATTTGATTTTGAGGCCTCATTTGCCGCTTTGTTGATTCTGTAAACATTTCCAGGTGCCTAACCCAGTCGGACGCGCTGATAAACACATCTGTCACCGGGGGGGGGGAGAAAAAAAAATAACAAAAGCAAGGAAAATGAAGCGTGTTTTGCTCGCGAGCTCGAGTCGAAGGACGAGTCCGGTTCATTACAACAGAGGTCTGGTTTCTGGAAGCTTGCCCATCGATTATGAGAACATAGACTGATCGGACGGGTTCGATACAAGCGGAGATTACTTGGTTTTTCTGTCCTTGCCTGTTCATTTGCTGCCACTGGTATACAATGATATGTAAAGCTCCTGCTGATACAAAGCCAATGACATTTTAATCTAAAGTCAGTGACAGGCTTTAACTGTTAACAGTGACACTCATGATTAGCTGATGTTACCTGCTCTGTGACTGCACCTGCATGATCCCTGCCACGTACATGTAAAACTAACTCCACATGTACTTCATAAACTTTCTTCTAGAACTAGGTTGAGACAATTGTTGTCTTTCCTTTTCATGTTTGACAGCCTAGAAAAGGAGACGTGGTATCGCATCGTAGGCTACTAATGATGACATTTTAGCAGCTGCTGAGTGCTACTTTGTTCAGCAGTTGCAGGATCATGTGTATGTGCTGAGAAAGCTTTTCCCTTTAAATATAATTTAAATATTTTACTTGCCTAAAAAAAGACGGTGTGTAAATGTCTCCTATTACAGTTTTATAAATTAGGGCATTAGTGGTGCTCAGCTGGTACTGTGAGTTTTGGTATTGAAATCAGTGTTGGAGGAGAAGAAGCATAATCATAATCAGTAGAAATCACAGTCAAAACTACAAAAATAATATGCATTGAGCTAGAATTTTCCTTTAAAAGGGTGTGTTTACTTCCCAAAACCCTCCCCTCCCAGGCCTTATACATTTCATAATCTGTCCTGTGGATCCCTTCATCCGCTTGGAGTGGAGCTCACTGTAGGGGACAGCTCTGGTCCCCGCCGGGCTTTCCCCCTCCACACACACCGGCCACCCAGCAGTACGAGCTCTCAGAAACCCAAAGGCAAACAGACGCGTCGGCTTATCAGAATGATTAAACAGGGCCGGCATGGTGGGAGAAAGCAGCGTCTTCAACTTGATCTGGCCCCATCTTTAACCTGCTGGAGAAAGCACTTCAGTGTCATTATCAACATCCATTGATGGGGGGGTGGGGGGTATACACACAGCGGTATCAGATACCAGCAACTGGACGAGGGGGTTTTACTTCGCTGTTTGTCCAATGTTATCGCTCATCAGAAAACTCTACATACACTCCAAGCTGCTAAATATGATGAGTAAGCACTTGTCGACTCCGTGTGTACGTTTCGCCCGGTCAGCATTTCGAGACCCACAAGCTCGGCTCGCGAGCCTGCCTCGTGGCTCTGTTTTCAATTACTGGCTCGAAAAGGTAAAGAAAGATTAGAGATAAAATCATGTCTTTTTTTTTTTCCTCTTTTGGGAAATAAAATAAGGTCTTGTTTCACAAGGCTGTGGCAGTGCGATAAATGGAGAATGACAGGGCTTTCATGTAGCTGAAATGGGGATACCCTGCGCCTTGGCCTCCTCTTCACGCCGCTGTGGAAGCGTTAAAACTGCAAAAACTCTGATCCCTCTATCCTTCTTATTCCGGCCCTGTCACAAGAGGTGGTGGCCAATATTTTTAAATCCCCTTGGCTGAAAAAAGAAGGAGAAAATAAAAAAATAGCAGAGCAGAACTAAGATTTCAAAATTGGGTGTGGACCCAGTATGAAAATCACTGCTCATTCCCTCACAGTGGCTCATGAAAAATGCATTTTAGTATAATTTAATAGTTTGTATGCAGAGCTATTTGGAACTATAGATTTCCTGCAGATTATTTAACCCTTTACATACTGTCTAGGGTCAAATTTGACCCATTTTTACATTTGAGAGCTGTAAAAAAACCCTATACACATTTATTTTAGCTGGACATTTCCTAATGTGATGCACAGTATACAAAAATGGAAACAAAATCCATCATTTTTTCATTGTTGTGTAGCTGATACACATTTTTATATATGCATATGTACAAGTTTAACCCGTGTTTATTAAAAAAAAATTAAAAATCAACATTTAAACATGTTGTATTCATCATAGTCTATAAAATGTTCTCCTGAACCATAATATAGTGATTGTGAATGTCTTTTTTCCCCCATAAGATTAACCAAACAGAAGGATTAACAACAATTATTAATGACTGATGATGACTTTATGAATGTGAATTGCTGTAGAGACTAATTATGAGTCAGATTATGAACAATATGTGAGGGTTAAGAAATCACGTGACCTACATTGCAGTTATTCACCGAGCTCAGCTCTGTTTTGAGGCGTGGATTAGCTGATTTGGAGGCTAAAATGAGCCCGACCCGGAATAGACATTTTACTCCTTACTAGTATTTAAACATTGCATGTGATTCACAGCGGGTGTTTTTTCTTTGCCGTTTCCTTCCCGTCTTAGTCATGACTCGTTATCGTGGCTCATTTGGGGGACTTGTAATTTTAGAAAAATGGTGGGTGGTTGAATTAGTCGGGTTTAAGAGCGTAATTAAATTTACTATCTTGCCACGCAGGCAACGAGGATGCCTTCCTGATTAGTCAGATCAGTTTAAGGTTTGTTTACTCATTTCGTCAAAGGTAAAATGTTGAAATGATTCACGTGCTTGTGCTAGACTTATCTCTACTCGACTGGAGAATGTTTCCTCTCAGTGATAAGATGCACTATAAACAAGTCAGACCCCTTCACTGACCTGAGGTTTCACCAGAATCAAAATAGCCCGTGTTATTTGCCTCTCAAAGTGAGATGTTGTAGTTTATCCGTTGGGGAACGCTTCAACATGAGAATTTTGTGGCACGGGCCTACTTGATGAAGCCTGAGGGGGGCAGGTTCATTCGGTTACTGGCTGCATCGTGGTTTGTTCTGTCATGCCCTCCTCGTGTTGTGAATTCAGGTGAAGACTCTTTCAGACGGTGTTTGCACAGGACTAATATAACCTACAGACATCCACTGATATGCTGTAACTGCTGAGATCATCAGTGAATATAATCCTGTGTGAACCTGGCTCTGCTCGGCTTTACTAAATAAAAAAACACTGTGTGAATTCCAGGTTGAATTTCTGGTTAGGGTTGGTATTTTAGCATGGCCGTATTAAGCTGTTGAGAGGGCCAGGTGCAAGGATGGGCCACCACTGACCCCCCTTTCTTTCTTCATTACTGGAGTGCTGGAATACTAATTTAGTCTTAACTTGGTATTATTAGAAGTATATTCTGAATAGTACCTTTTCTGTTTTCTGTTAACATTTTCCTCTGACAGAAGGAAATGCAACAGGTATTGAGGCATTGTGGAGTTGGTCGATATAAAAATAGACAAACATTTTAAGGGATTCTCATCAAAAATCTTTATATTTAAGTGAATTACATTGAGTCTAATATTGGCCTCGGAAATCTTATACCAGTCTGACTTCATTAACCAGTTAACACATGGTAAACCTGGACATTTAAGGGAGTCTGGGGCCACAGGGAAACTGCCCACTTTGCTAATGAAACCTTATCATGACGGGAGTTTTTATCCATATAACAAAATTACACATTTTTCAAGTAGGAAGTTTAAATGTTAACATGCTTTTCCATGAAACACCCAGTGATCCATTTAACAAAAACTTCTCAAAATGTAATGTTTTGACTCAAGCAGTCCCAAATAAAATACAGTGTGAAATATAGAATAGGGAGACTTTTCCATACTTGACAGCTTTCAATACAAGTCAATTTTATTTGTATGGTTTCAATATCACAAATTCCAAATTTGCCTCAGGGGGCTTTACAGTCTGTACAGCATACTAACCCTAACCCTTAAACCCTTCATACAGATAAGGACAACTCCCTAAAATAACATGTCACTGCAGAAAGATCAATCTTAAGGGTTGCAAGATAATTGAGACTTCTTTTAAGGGCAAGTTTTCTCTAAATTTAGATTTTTTTTTTGATTTTCTGGCCTCAACGGTTATTCAAATGAAGCTATTTGAGATGTTTTGACAGTAAAATCGCCGTTGGAACAGTTCCCCACTCATAGACGTGCAATCTGTAAGAAGTGGTCGCAAATAGACACTGAAGCATTTGATCACAACCAAAAAAAATGCTCTAATCATCATCTTTTTCTTCATTTGTCAAAATAAGACAGTGAAAATTGTAAAAATGTTGAGTTCTGTAATTAACTTATGATCTTACTATGCAGAAATGTGAGGGCAGCTGGTATACGACATGACATTCCCACTTGATTCTGTACTAGTTTAGTGGTTAGCGTTTCTGTCTTTGTCTTCCTCTCTCTCTCCCTCAACCTCAACCTTTTTTTTTTTTTCTTCTTCTTTTTTATTTCCTTCCACAGCGTGCGGTCGTGGTTTCTACAAGTCCTCCTCCCAGGACCTTCAGTGCTCTCGCTGCCCGGTGCACAGCTTTAACGACCGCGAGGGCTCCTGGCGCTGCAACTGCGAGGACGGCTACTACCGAGCACTCTCTGACCCTCCGTCTGTGGCCTGCACAAGTAAGTTCTGCCACGCCGGTTGCTAGGTAAACACGGCCCAAATCGCTCGCCGGGATCTGAATTTAAACAGCCGCACGAAAAGAAAAAAACACACACACACACACACCAGACCTGCTCAGTCAGACTATAGTGGCCTCATGAAAGCCCCAGATGTGTTCCATAGCAGTTCCTCTGCCTCCCAGTATGTCATTATAATTATGTTTGCAGGCTTGCGTGTCTGTTTTGTGTCTTAGCTGGTTGCTAATGATGAGAGGAGCAATTTGCCATTTCCCGTCTGAAAGATTGCAATTACAGTCAGCGGCGGCAGCACAGGCGAGCACCCCCGCCTCTTCATTTGTCCTGGCCAGTGTAACAGTTATGTGACAGCCATTGATGGCTTATTTACACAGGCCGGGGGGGATTCAGTCTGAAGGGTGGGGCTCATTTTCGCTTCTAAATCCATTCTCTAACACGTTCATTTCAGGAGTTTTTCTTTCTTTTTCTCCTCTCTCTGTTGCCGTCAGCTACTGTGCACAGGGGGAGTGACATACCCCGCCGCGACAATGTTAGCACTCTGCTTTATCTCTTGAGGTAAACAGCACCCCTAAACATAATCTGTGCACCTTATCTGTGCGCCTTCATTCTCACTGATAATCTATCACAAGACTCCTGGATAGGCCCACGGGCTTCTTCAGGCTGCTGGAAACGCACTCATGTCATTCTTTTTTCTCTTTTTTTCTCCCTTTTTTTTGTTGACACATCTGTTAAGAAGGAGACGGGCAAATTAACAATTTAGATTGTGGTAATTTATTTTGTACCATTTTCACTTGATTCAAACACAAACACAAACACATATGCGGGAAATCAGCATGGCTGGTTTGCATCTTGAGTGGAGCTGCTTTTTTCCCTGCCAAAGTAGGCCAAGTCAAAATCTCTAGTGTGTGTGTGTGTGTGTGTGTGTGTTTGTGTGTGTGTGTGTGACACAGAGAGAGACTACTGTTAAGATATTATTCAAATAGTAGAATTTTATTGCACCACATTGGCTCGTCTATGCATTAAATCAGAGAATCAAATAGAGGATTATAGGGATTGGAGTTTGGATTTAATGTTGTAAATTTAATATGAGAAACAATTCTTTGTCTTTTATGAGTGTTGTTAAAGCAGCACGTCGAGCTGCATCTCTCTCCCCGCCTGCTCCCGAACGCTCTTCCCATTTATTTCGACATAGCGTCAGTACACAGGTGTGTTTATGTTGCCCCCGGTGTTTGCGTCAGTCATACATTATTTGCTACAAGTTTGCATCTTTTATTAGATTATTTAAATCCAATCTTTTGGAACAATGTAGCATTATTATACAAGTGGAAATAAATGATCAGGAAAGAAGACGGGGGGGGGTTGGGAGAAAAAAAATAAAAAATAAAGATTGTATGCATAAGAAAGACTGAGCAATGAGGTCCCATAAACATTATCTATCATTAAAACCTCAGACTTCTATTTTGCATTTCATCTGGCTGTTTCTCTCCATGTGCTTGACAAATGTGGAAGAAATGCTCCCAGGAACACAAACTTTGCTTGTTTGTAAGAATCTTCCACAGGGCGCTCTGAAATAGCTCGAAGGCATTGTTAACATTTGTAATTTTTTAGACAGATGTTGTCACTTTACAAACTTTCTTCATAGAAATGAAAAGTTAAATTAGTAAGGAATAAAACAGCCTGCCTGGGAGATTTCTTGCTACATCCTTACTTTGTCTGGTATGACTGCTAACTCATGGTTGCTAATGTTAGAAATATTTAAACATTTTAATGGTTTCATCCATGGCTGCAACTTATGCTTAGTTTTTTTTTTTTAACAAGCTGTTGATTATTTACTAGAGTAATTGATTAGTTGTTTGTACAAAATGTCAGAAAATGGTGAAAAATGTCGATCGCTGTTTTGCTAAAGTGCCAGATGAAGCCTCAAATGTCCTTAAACAGTTCAAAGATATTCAGTTTACCATCATAGAAGAGGAAATAAACTAGAACATATTACATATGAGAAGCTGGAATCTGAGAATGTGGACATTTCTTCTTAAAAATGACTCTAAACAGTTAATCAGATATCAGAATAGTTAGTGGCTAACTTAATAGTTGACAACCAATCAATGAATTGGTATATAAGACATGCTCATGGTAAGCTTCATGCTCTCAGAAAATGCTTTTATCATATAATCATTATCATGTTCAGCAAAACTGACATTGTATAGTTCTTACTTAGTGAAGAGGCCACAAGAAAATAGAGCTAGTTCTGTTAAATGGTTTCAGGATGTGTGGAACATCCTGATGTTGAACGAACGCCTCATGAAGCGAAACAGAGAGCAATGTTCTAGTCTTCCTATTCCCGTATTCATCTTTTTAACTCTCGTTCCCAGAACCGTCTGACACAAACAAGGACACGGCTCAGTCTAAGCAAATCTGAGGCCGGCCAAAGACCACAAATCACCAATCTCTCCGCGTAAGCGCAGTCGGTGGGGGTGAGAGGGGGGGGGGGGGGGGCAACCATACAGATCTTGTTCTAAAAGACAGGTCCATTACTCACTTCTCCAACCATCCTAATCGGATGTTAACGCTTCACTCTAACGTATCCCGCTGATCAAGGGCAGGACACACATGCGGCGGTAAAGAAAGAGAAAGTTGCCACTTCTTTGCAGTGTCCTCTGGCTGTTCCCTTCTGGGTAATCACCTTGGCCAAGTAGCGCAGTAATTACTGAAGTTGCCTAATGCACACTTTCCATTATTCATTTTCATTAACTTCAGGTCTACTCTTGATGACCCCATACCATTATATGTAAATATGTATTTTTAACTTCTATGAATAGCTTCGCCCTCCTCTACATTCGCCCAGTACAGCTTCCTGTACGTGCATTTCCTCATTCATCGCTGGATTAAGTCAGTGTGACCAATAGTCACTGTGATTTCCCTTTTTTTCAAGTCTTATCCAGGCCAGGAGTGAATAGTAATTGAAAATGAATTTGCACTGCCTGAACAAATAGCTTGATTGACAGATTTTTTTAAATAGGGGTTTGTAAAGCTACCATATCGTGGGCCTTAGCAAAACAGTGAGATGGATCTCTGGCACACAGAGATTAAGAATGTGTCTATGAGGATTTGAGGAGGAAAATGAGATGAAGATGTAATGTGGGGACATGAAAAGCCAAATCCACGTTGAATAAAGATGAGGGGAAGAAGTTCCAAAAAAAAAAACATAGCTCCAGATACATTGTTTCCCCGCGTGCTATGTGTTGAGAGGGGGCGGAAAGAGAAGAAATGCTTTTGTTTGTCGAATGTTTGTCGGAGCCATTCATATGCAAAGTTGGGAGAAAATGAGATATACGGGGACGGCTGCGGGGAGGCATTTTCTCTCGAGGCAGGGCACTGACTGGAGCTGTTGACAGGTTGGGGAGTGGGCATCAATCATGCAACAGCTGTGAGCAGCGCTGGTGCAAGCTCAGGGCTGAAAAGGGCAGTCATGAGCAGTTGTGTCCTCCTCCCAGCCCCCCCCCTCGCCCCTCCCTTAAAAATGTGCCACCTCAACAAGTTGACGTCCATCAGATTAGAAGGGTCCACCCTGCCTGGAGTTGCTAGGGTACTCTGATAGAATGAAGCCGCTCTATTGGAACCAGTATTCTGTTCAAAATCTAAATTCCGGTGAAGCTCAGACCCAGATTCACTCTATTTTCTCTCATTGTGTTCTCCTGTCAAATGAGGGTATTTTACCAACAATCACTTTCAGTTTTACCTTCGAGTAAATTGTTAAAATTCTCTAAATTGTTGGCTTGTTTACAACCTGCCTGATTGTTTATTGTCAGACTCCATTGTAGCCATGTCACTGTGAGATCCCAGATCTCAGTAATTACTGTGGTCAGGGCTGGATTAACCCAGCAGGAGGGCCCAGGGCTATAATGAGCAGTGGGCCCCCAATTCCACCCCTGGTTTCTCCAAGTTAATGTGGATAAAATTGAAGAATATGTATCTTTTTACATATAATATCAGCTGATATAACAGGGTAGGAAGTATGGTATAGGTAAAAAGTGGCGCTTCAGTGAACCAAACATTGTTTCAATTATTACGTTACTGACAAAAAAGGCTTGCTGACATTGTTGATTTAAGGCTTTTTTTGGGGCCTTCAATGGTCTGGGGCCACTGGGCTTTTGCTTACTTTACCCAGCTGGTAATTCATCCCATCTACCCATCTGTTATCTATACCAAAGTTGTAATGAACCACAGTTGTCCTGTTAGATTTATGCTGGGAAACTGTACAACACATGACCACAGTGACCAAATCTGTTATTAATTACATGGATGTGATACATGAAAATTCTGTCCATGCAAATGTAGATTGCAGCTAGATAATTTGCAAGGATGATATACATGAACACTCTCTTCTGTCCCTGTCTTGATGGTGAGTTCATGTAAATGTGTGTTGCAGCTAGTTAACTCACCACTTACAAGATAACAGAGTTTGTGTAAAGACCAACAACAAGGGCTTCTGTCATTGTTCCAAGACGTACTGTTTTACAGACATGACAAGGGAGGCACTGCTTTTTTGGCATCAGAGCTTCATTTCTTTGCATATTTTTAGTCGTTTGCTATGCGTGAAAACTCAGCGTTTATTGCTCAAACGCAGCCTTAATGATTCTTTCCTTCACTTTTCTTTTCATGTCCGCGTGCCATCGTTCTCTCTCCGGAGATGAGACTGAAATGGAATCTCAGCTTGCAGCGCACATTTCCTGCAAGTAGCAAATCCAATATTGAATTCAGCGTGGCAGCACTGAAGTAGTATTGAAATTTTGGGATATTACAACAACAGCAGCAGCAGCAGAAGCAGTCGGAGGCCCTTCAGCTACAAAAAAAAAAAAAAAAAAAAAATCCTCCTCTCCGAGCTCTTCTTCATCTTCTTCTTCTGCATGGCTTCCCTCGTACAGGGTTTTTTGCCGCAGCCCCCATCATTAGAGGCTGGGTCACGGGGTCACAACACACATTTGTAGAGTGAGGATTACCTCATGGGCGATTTGAATACCGCTCACCCCTGCCGCCCCTCTTCCCACAGCTCCCCAATTAGAGCACGGCCAACTAATAGGCTGTGGAGGGTTAAGGCAGCCCCCGAGCACCTCTCAAGGCCGATAAGCGCCGGATTTTTCTCTCTTAAGCTCGGATTTACTCAGGTCTCACAACTCTGCACAGAGTCGAGATGGGCTTTGAAACATGACCTAAAAACTACCAGCTACCATACTGTGTTTTTCTATATGGTAGATTATTGGATGGATACTTCGGTGCATCAGAAGCACCCCTTTTTTTTTTCTTTTTTTTTTCTCTCACCGCTTTTACACATGGCAGCGCTTTGCTTGTTCCACAAAATCACAGGTTCTGCCTTAAAATCTCCGCCGTGTTAGCATGCAAATGATTTAACGGGAAACATAAACGGCGCACGCACACATACTTCATATTTATACATATAAAAAAAAGAAAACACCCTCACATACGCTAACCCCGCGCTCGGTCACAGCGGCAGCGTTGGAGGGAAGCGAGCGAGTGATTGAGACATTTCAGGCTGTGGGGGCTTTTGGCAGGCTAATCCGTGAAATGAAACTTGACTGGGAGGAGGGGTGAGAGAAGAGAGAACACGAAAAGATAAGACAGAGTGAGAGGGGTGGGGTGGGGGGGGGGGAGTGAGAGACAGGAAAAAAAGGGAAAAAGAAGAAGAAGAAGAAGAAGTAGAAGCAGAAAGAAGAGGGAGAGCAACAAGCCCTTGAGCTGTGAGGATGAGCAGACAGACAGACGGAGGAGAGAGAGAGGGGCTCAGGATGCGGCGCAAATCTGTGCTGCAGGTGAAGTAGGAGCCAGCAGGAGAGTTTCATATTGCTCCGGTCCAGACAGATCATATATGCAAGAAACAAAGAGACGCCAAGGTATGAGAAGAAAGACAGAGGACCGGAGGGGTTTGGTCTTCTTCAAGTGAAGTACGATGTGTCATCTGACCACGACGACTGACAGAAAGTGTTTATATGTTTTCTGAAAAAGACCATTCGAAGTCTTCTCCTAGCTGCTTCTCCTCCCAATGCTCCCGAAAAACTCTTCCAGACAGCCTCTCCTCGAAAAAAAAAAAGCAAAAAAAAAACCCATCTGTGGTGTTGCACATGTGGCATTGTGTACACATAAAAAGCAGCGGACGTCGTCGTGTGAAGTAACGAGAGGTTGAAAATCCTGTTTTGGGAAGTTCCAAAAATGATTCTGCTTTTAGGAAAAAGAAAAAAAAAAAGGGGGAGTTTCAGTTCCACGGTCTGACTACCCGAGGCCTTTAGAGGAGAAAAAAAGCACAGCTCGGAGCGTACTGTTCATCTCAATAACAAGACAAAAGACAAAAGGTCACACAGATCTGGGGTCAGTCTAATCTCATTTCCTTTTCAGTTGCTGTTGCGGAGAAATCGCGCGTTTCATCTGTCGCACCTGAGACCCCAAATAAGAGCGGCACGGGGCAGGAGGGAGATGTTATCAATGCTTACCGTGGTCATGGAAATGCTAGGATAAAAAGATCCCCGAGGTTGAGGCTGTGTGTGCGCGCGTGTGAATAAGTGCGTATGTTTTCGAGGCACACCTTCCCCTTTTTGTCCGCAAGGAAGATTGAGAGCGTGGGTCGAGTGTCAACGCCGAGGCTGAAGTCGAGTGGCGCTATCAGCAGTCACTCCTCTCCACTTCACCTGCCACAGCAGGCTCTTTCATCTTCCACAGTCCACAGTCTGTCTCTTATCTTACCCGATAATCATGAATATGGATGTCTCCGTTGAGCCCCTTAGTTCTAATGGGTGGAACAGCGAAAAACAACTAAGTGCTGTATTAATGAGCCTGAATATTGTGGCTCTTACATACGGTATGCACGACCTATTTTGTTAGTTAATGTGACAAATGTAATGAGTTTTAGAGGTCCCTCCCTAAGATTTCCTCAAAGAGCATTTCCTGAGCAAACAGAGATGATTTCAATCTGCCGGTGAACCAAAATGAAGATGTTCTTAACACATTCATAAACAAAGAAAGAAGTCATATAATCTTTACTGCTGTTAGGGGAAGTTATTTATATCAGCATCTGGGCTGTAAAAGCCAGCCTGGAATTTGAAAGATGAAAGCAGCAATTTGTTATTTATTGTTTTACGAGATGAGATAATCTCTTTGCCGTTGCGCGAACGTTCATAGGGAAATGGTCTGTGGTCCTGTGCACTTTTGATGCAGTGGAGGTAGTTGTATGTCAAGTGAAACTGTATATGGCAGCTACAGAGTGGTGATAATCCAGGTTTAAATCTTGTTCATAAATTGTACGGGTGAGCCAAACTTTATGTCTTTTTTTTTCTGGAGACATTAACTTTTAGTGTCCCACTGTCTACATGATATACCTTTGGAGAGGAACAGCCACTACAGCCACTCTCTCCAGCTGGGATAGTGGTATATTTTGGGAGAACAGGGAAGACTTAGAGAGGGGGACTGTTTGTGGCTTGTGATTCCACGCTCAGCATTTGTCTGACTGTCTGACCGTGTCTCGGTCATTTCCATAGCAGCTGCACATTTCATGCCGTTAACAATCGCTTTGTAAACAAAGCCCGTCGTCCATCTGGATGAATCACCAGCTATATTTGCATGCATGAGCACACTGTAAAAAAAACAGGCGTTCAGTTATTTCATTGTATGGTATGTGCCACCAAGCTACCTTACAGTTTTAGACCATTCTTTTGGATTTCAGGCCTACATATTTATATTGAGTCTCTCAGCTCTCATCAACCTAATTTCCAGCAGTTAGATATCATCAACAAAAAAGCTCCAATAAACTGATTGTATTCTAACTTCTCAGCCACCAAACAGCAGGCAGATACAATTAAAGACCAGCTGTGAACATAGCAGAGCATCAGGAGCTGGTGGAGACCAAAACAAAGCTTAAAGGAGCGTAGATATATGACATGTATTCATCAGGCGGCCAACAACAGCTCCAAATGAATGATGCTGTTGTGTCCTTTCTGCTCAATGTAATAACAGGCAATACATATTAGCCATTATGAGTCAAACAAGCCATGTCATATTTTGTTGTGGAGGTCTACTCAACCCTTACAATACTGTTCACGGTCAAATTTGACCCATTTTCACATTTGAAAGCTGTAAAAACACTCTACACACATTTGTTTTAGCCAGACATTTCTTAATATGACCCACAGTATACAACATTGAAATCTTTTTTATTTTATTTTTGTGCATCTGATACACATTTTTATATATGCAAATATACAAATTTGAACTGTTTTTATTAAAAAAAATCAAAAATCAGCATTCAGACATTTTGATCATATTCTATCAAATGTTCAGGCCAACTTACCTATCACCCTTTAATGATATATATCTGAGAATCTTTGAAAATTCAGCCATCATCTGTTTTGTTATGTTGACAACAGTTTGTAGTCAGGCTTCATTTCTAGTTGTATTTTTCAAAAGTGAAGCAGATCTAATCCCTCATTCACTATGCTGACTAATCAGATGTATTAAAGGACAAATATCTCAAAAGAATTGTATTCCAAATAAAATGCACGCTGAGAAGTATATTCTAAACAGATAACAATGTTTCTAAAGTTAATGGATGAGTTAAGTGCGCAATCAAATGAACATTTAGTCAACTCATCATTTTAAAACTGAAAGTCATTATAACTTGGCAAAGGTTCTGTATGTGGACTTGACTTGAAACAGAAGAAACCTCTCGCACTGTCTCATAAACAATTTAATTAGTAGGTTTTACAGTGTGTAGAGTGGTGACGGTGCAATGAGATGGAAGTGAAGTGTGGGGTTAGATGGGTACACTCCCTCTTTAATGACAATTCATAAAAAACAGTGACATAAAACTGTGTTGCATGAACTCTGACAATGAAATTATTCTCCCGTTGAAACTCTGGGCTCCACTCTTTGATTTCACAGGCTTCTAACACTGACCTTGGCGCCTGCCAGAGCTGACTTCCTTTCAGTGTACCTGTACCATTTTTTTCTGGGTCTGAGTCTTATTATAATTGAGTGTCAGTGTTTGGCTCTAGGGCTGGAGCTGGCATGTCCCATAGTGGGATTTTTTTTTCTGTTCCCTCAAAGAACAGTGAAAGCACAGATCCAGTCAATGCACGCTCTTGGCTGTCACTTTCCTTGGCACTCAGTTATTTAATTCTGGCTTCCTCTGTGTCCACCTCTGACAGGACCTCCCTCGGCGCCACAGAACCTGGTCTACAACATCAACCAGACCTCCGTTAGCCTGGAGTGGGGCCCGCCGGCAGACACTGGCGGCCGGAACGACGTCACCTACAGGGTTATATGCCGGCGCTGCAGCTGGGAACCTGAAGAGTGTGTGTCATGTGGGCCTAATGTGGGATACTCTCCCTCACAGTCAGGATTAGTGGAAACTTATGTGACCATCATGGACCTGCTCGCCCACGCCAACTACACATTTGAGGTGGAGGCTGTCAACGGTGTGTCGGACCTGAGCCGCACGCAGAGGCTGTTTGCCGCCGTCAGCATCGCCACTGGTCAAGCAGGTAAGCACCCCTGCATGAAAGTATTAATAATTGATAATGTTGGGCTTCTGTGGCGTGGGAGCTCCAGTTGATTTGAAGTTGATTTAGGTCGTTTTTCTTGATATGTGCAAGATTTCAGTTTGAAAGAATAACAAAACATTTAGGGAAATTGGCTTATTTGCCTTCTTCTGTCTTCTGCCTTCTGCTCGTTAAGAATTAGCTTCCTGCCCCCGACCTTTATGCAAAGCTAGGCTACTAAAATCCTGCATCAAGCTTCATACCGAAGGCACTGATGTGAGGTATTGATCTTCTCGTCTCACTCTTGGAAAGAAAGCCATGGATGTTTTTCTGGAGCGTAGAACCATATCTTTAAAGTGTGTTTGGTTCACACCAGTCTATGCCCAATGAGCAGGGTATGATATATAGTGACATCGAGCTCATCATATGCTCCAGCTGAGATTGCATTAAGCAATAAGGAACATGGCAATTGACAGTTTAATTTTAAAAACCTCTCACATGCAGACCATGGTAATGATTCCCCATTAGCATTAATGACCATAGTTTGATATGATCCATAATATTTCCAGTATGCGTAATATACCCAGATTCATTTAATGTGTATATCAGCAACACAGTGGCAAACATTATTAGCTTAACAGTGATGCAGACTCCCAGTGGCACCTTAAGAGCCAGTACTGTATTTGCAGCTCGGGTCTCTGGGGAATCCGTCGTAATTAAAATGCTGTATTTTTTGCAGTGACAAACTCCGAGGCCTTTTTTATTCATTATTTCTATGGATCCACCCAACAAGATTCCTCTTTCACGCTCGAGCATCCATGAAACACAGTTGGCCCGAAAGAGTGCACTGACTATGGTGATTAAAAGAAGCCCGGCTACAACGAGAGAGCACTGAAGCCTTTTCTGAATGTTTTATTATAACCTCAGGCTAATTACACCTGTCCTCTTCCATGTGAAGGCCAGTCATGTCCTGCTGCCTTCTTACACCATCATCATACAGTAATAGCTTAGTCACTGACAGTATTATGGTGTTATGTAAAGTTGCTTTTTTGCTTCAAAGTTTAAATATACTGTGTTTTACCACCAAAAATGAGTAATATTAGAACAAAATGGTCGCTTGTACAATCAACACCTCAGTATACTAGATGAGTACGTCTGTGGGAAGCACAGATAGAAAGGAAGAGGCTCAGCTGTGTGTGGGATACAGTGTTGGGGATGATGTATTTCGTTGGGCTCGATCTGGACAGAGACACAAGCTGGAATGTACCGAGGGGTTGTCTGGCCAAGGACACGAGGACGCGGAAAGCAGGTTGACCTGCAGGAAAAAGCGAGGGAGAAAAAAAACAAACAATTAACTCGTGCTCTTTTAGTGTCACTCATAATTACACGTGGCATGTGGCATGGCACAACAGACAATTACTCAGTTAACCCCCGATGGCATATTCAGCCATTAGCTGGTTTGGAAGGGTACGCTCGGCCAAGATCATGATTATCATTGCAGCTGACAAGTTGATGATTCAATATGGGATTTTGTGGATTGATCCTTTGATTTACCCTGAGTATCACATGGTATCAGGATGTAATTGGCTCTGAAACAATACTACATGACCATGATGCAATACTAAAACCTCTCTTTGAAACCCAGACTAATCACATTCCTTCAGGGTTAGCAGTTCTTCAGGGCAGGGCGACCCACTCCATCTGTTCATTTGTAGGACAGCTTGGGAATAGAATAATAACTTTCAATGAAGGCTGATATTACAGAAGATTGCATTGAAAGGAATAAACTTGCTTGATAAGGTGTCACTGTTGTTCTAATAGGGATCTAACCCTAGATGGATGTTTCCAACTAGTGCGCCAGATTAGTTCTGGTACTAGCCCGACTAAATAACAGAAAATCTCATCTCTCATCGCATTTAAGTACCACCCATATTACTCATATTACTTTCACAGAGCTTTTAAGTGCTCCATTATCACAGATATGGCTCAATTACCATCACTTGACAAGTGATGTCAAGTTTCATCAAATCGTGAGAAGTGATCATACCATGACCATACACGATCTTGACAAAACTCAAGTTGTTTAGGTCAAATTAAATACTTCATTAAGATCAGGAAACAATGCAGTCATGGTAACCCTCCCGTTGTCTTCCTAACCTTTGTCCAAAATTGACCCGAGGACAGCAGGAGGGTTAAAAGAAAGTAACACTGACTGTCGGTAGAAACCCGATCAGTTGTCTTCAATGTAAAAAATGAGAGATTCAATCATCCAACTATCCCATCTTCCCCTGTATAAGGTTTAGTGGCTCTACAGAAGAAATAAACGTTTGATAGTCTGAGAAAAGTGCAAAATTGTGCTTCTAGACTTGAAGAGCGACAGTAAATACTGGAAAGGTTCCTGACATCCTGTGACCTCAGTAAGGTTGCAGGTTTTGGCTAAAGTGCAAGGTAGTAGGCAGCGTAGATGGACGTTGACATCCAAGTGAACACTGTCTCGTTCCCCATCTTGTGCAGACATGAGCTCTGTGCTGCTAGCGATCATTGTCCTGCTCACTGGACCCTCACTGTGTCCAGTGCTCTCTGGGCTGTTAGGGATTGCTTGAGCGCTTTGTAATTGGGACGTCGGCGCTTCCTAAAACAATCGGCCTTTCCTGAGCAAGCATGCAGGACCACTCATTAGAGAACGGCTGCATTATTAAAGCTTTTATAGCTCATCATTCAGAATTGATTAACCTTTGCGTGGTGAGGCGCTGGAGCCCCATAGCAGTGAAAAAACCTTAAAAAAGAGAAGCTGTCTCACCCCCTCCATGCCTCCCTCGATCTTCACCTCCTGCATGATAATCAGGCATGTACATAGGCTCATAGCTGGGAACTGGAAGGAAGGGGGGGTTGAACTTGCAGTATGTGAATGCAGATGGTGATCCATCTGATGAGGAATTCACACCTCCCCTAATTACACCAAAGGAAATGTCTGAAGCGAGGCTGGAGCTACACAAGGTGCTGAGTGCTTATTGTTCCCAGAAACCTAATTACCTCTCAGCTCTCAGTCTTAAATGAGTTTAAGTAGAGGCTGCGAGTTCATAAGCTTGATTTCTCCAGCTCCGTCCTCGCAGCGGTTTGAATGGGAACCGGTCGCATCGAGGATTTTTCGTTGTCTCCGCCGCCGCCGCTGCACGCTGGAAGTTAAGAGTGTGTTTCAATCAGCACTCCATTGTGAGTCTACAGCGCTACAGAACCGCCCTCGGAGGCACTCCGCGCCTTAGCTTTCCTCAAGCGCACTTGTAAACAAGGCCTTTGTTCTTCCGGCACACACTCTTGTGAGTGGGCACTGCTCATAGAATAACCATTAATATTTATTCAAGCGGGTGTTCACATCTCTGAGCCAGAAAAATCACTGTGGAGAAGGGCAAAGAAATAGGATTTGAAATTGGTTATGGGGAAAGGCTACAAGAGTGTGTGTGTGTGTGTGTGTGTGTGTGTGTGTGAGAGTGTGTGTGTGTGTGTGCGCGCACGTGCGTGTGTGTTTAGACCTGCTGTGTGTTCACATTCAGCTCGAGACCAGTGCAATGGAGCTTAGGTGCGATCAGCAAGAGGTATAAACAATATAATGAGTGAGAGGAAGAGCCTGTGGAAATTGATTTAAATGTTGACTGCTTGTATTAGCCAGCAGCACAAAGCCTGTTACAGTCAGATAGCAACTTTTACAATAGTTGAACTCTGCTCTGAAGCATTCACAGGCTTCACGGGCCAGTTAAGGTGGTGAGAAGGGGGGGGGGGGGGGGGGGGTGACTTAGCCAGCATGCATGATTTAGAGTGCAAGTTTGCCTAGAAATGCCATGGATAGACATCATTTCAAATTTAAGATACAAAGCTTCTTTTCATCTGTTAAAGTATTCAGACGTACGTGAATTTTCCTTTCGACTTTATCCAGGACAGGACAGGACTGTTATTGCAATGCTTGTGTGGGGTATTTGACACCCGCTTCCTAAAAGGGAGTGGTGACACAGCTGGAGGAGAGTGGCAAGTTCATGGAAGAAGAGAGTATTCTGTCCTCTCACAGGCTGCATCAGCAACAGAGTTTTTAAAACCATTTTTTTCTCCATTAAAGCCTTAATTAACAACCGTCATAAACATGATGGTCACTAATGAGCTTGCTAATAAAATGGGTGTTTTATAACATCTAACAGTGCACAAGCTATTTGCATACAAGCTGCATTTAAAGTTTGTTGTTCATAATTTAATCCAACTGCCGGCAGTAAACATTTCAATCTAAGTGAAGGAAAGCACATGTGATTGTTAGTGTGGTTATATGTTGATTTTAATTTGAAGCCCTGCTGTTCGAAGGGGCAGATTTTTTTAAATAGAATCGAGTAGATACTTTATTGTCATTGCACTTTACAAAACAATACAATAATAAACTTAGTTCAGCAGCATTCAATATAGCAGCATCCTAATTGTCTTACAATAATAAATAATATCTTAAAATCACTAAGCGTCCTAAAATAAAGAATTGCCTGAAAATAGTCATAGTAGATAATCACTGTCAAATAAAATAGTCAATCTATCAATAATTCAGTTATAGAAAAAACACACTGACCTGACATAAATCTCCTCAATAATTTAAAGTTGTCTCATTCATAGTGTTTTATAATATAATTACTGACTTCCTCTACTTCTTTTTGAATTATACATGATAATTAAAAGTTAAATTTATTTCAATGCTTGGATATTTTATTTATTTTCTTTTATCTCTCCTTTTCTTTTATGTATTTTTCTTTTTCTTTTTATAGTTTTTTATATAGTGTAGAATCAGCCTAGGCTTTGACTTTAGAACTAAGGTAAGGTAAGGTAAGGTAAACTTTATTGATCACCCTAGGGGGGAATTCAAAATTGACTTTTAATGGTGAAGTTATAACAAATAAAATAAAATATACAATAAATGACGCACATATCTGAAAGAGAGATTCACTAGAAATCATATCAGAATGCCTCGACCGTCAGTCCAAAACATCTGATAAGACAGAGATATCACTCACTTTTCATATCAGACTGAACTTCAACAGTTTCTGCGTTGGAGGAATTTCAAAAAAATCAGCAAAATAAGTTATCTTGTGTGGTTATTGTTAGTCATTCTCCACTTCATTTGTTGTGCAATGCTGTGTGAATGTAGGATGATGTTACAGTCCCCCAACCGACTTAAACATTCAAAGAGAAGAACGGGCTATTCCCTTTAGTGCAATCTTCTCTGTGCAAACGAAAAAAAAAAGGAAAAAAAAGGAGAGGCACATAAGAATGTAAGCTAAGCATTTTACTTTGATCTGCAAAAGCCTCCCTCCCCTTTGCATTGCATGAGACGCAAATATTCTCGTTTTGTTTTGGCTGCTTCAGTCAAAGTCTGCGATGTCGGTGTCCTCCAGCAGTTTACTGTCTGGAGTTCAAAGAGGAAGATGGTACCGCTTGATCATTATTTACCTCTGCAAGATGGCAATGATCATAAAAAAATGAATGAATGGAAGTTAAGGGGTAGAAACTGATACCCCGACACTCCTCAGCGGTAATCTATATTGCCACTTATTGACACCTTATCATGCCTAAATGGATATTGTTCAGCGGGTTTGTGAAAGTAACACTTAGGAAACAATAAGACCATTGATTTATCTCCTTTTTTTGTGTTCTAATCTGCCATGGTGGCCTTAAACAGAAGGATTGATTGATTCTGAGGAGTCCCCGCTGACCAGTGCCAGCCAGTGTAATTTTCTAGTTAAGCGGATCCTCCTTTGTAGTGTTTGTCCACCCGGTTTTACGTTACCTTGGAGCCCATTCTTCCCCCCCCCCCTACCCCTCCGCTCCACTCCGCTCTCCCCCCCCCCCCTCCCCGGCTCCACATGCTCGCCGTAATTTGATGAGAGCTCGGGCAAAGCAGTAAGATTCAACAGCTGCAATAAAACTGTGGTGGTCTCAGAGCAGCAGCTCGGAGCACTTAACCTGTAGCTTTTCTGTAAATGCCTCCTGATTTGTCTGTCACCCAATCCGTCAGCAATGAATAATTTTCATGGAAGGTGCACTTTAATTACTTTCCCATTTAAATGGCATTATCGTGGCCTATCTAGGTAATTAATCTCGCCAAGTATCCTGTTTCAGCCTTTTATTGCTGGCAGACGAGCTCCCTAAATCCCCCCGAATCTACCGTGCTTGAATGAGCCCTCCCTCATAGAAGCTGGCGTTGCCTCTTTCCCCTTCACTTGGTCCCTATTGCAGCCATTGGACAGTCCTTTTCTCTGGGTGCAGGCAGCCTGTCAGAGCAACGGGCTGTTTCACTGCCTTGGAAAAGGACACAGGCAGACACATCCATAAAGGACTATAGTCAAAAGTAGGCTTCTACCAATATGAGCTTAGAGGTTGCAAATAGTTGTATGTTTGATATTCAGAGTCCTTAAAGAAGTGTGTGTGGTGAAAACACCGACCAACAATGATCTACTAACAAGTATTGTCTGTGTCATAGAGCTCCACTGTCATCCAAAAACTATTAAAAACACATCAATGAGTCACTCTGTTTAAACAGGGTGACATACTGTAGTTTAATTTAACTCAATCCCACATACGCTGCTGCCAAAAAAAAGCTCCCGTGAGAAAAATGTGTATTAATCCACAGCTGAAAATAGTCCCCAACAAACAGGCAAAACACACCAGGAGATAAAGACTAGGAGCATGATTGGTTAAAGTGGTTGTTCAGTTGCATTATGCTTTGTCCTTTTGCTAATTCGTTGAAAAACCGAACGGGATTTGTTGAACTGAAGCTTGTGATTGACAAATGATAAAATCAGTTTAGAAACTAGTATGTGTGATATTAATGACCAGGGAAAGCACTTCTCTTTATCAAATAAAACATTCAATTGTTTTTTACCATTATGACCGTTGTTATACCTCGATAGGGGCAATGTATCCTGGTGGAGATACAACTCATTAAAATCCAAAATATACGAAATGTAATATCATAAAAAAAAAAAGTGGAAATGTTTTACTAAGGTGCAAATAAGATAACTAGTTACATCAAATGTCATTTTCACATCTCATTTTCCACTCCTGCCTGTTTAAGGGTTAAAACTACAGTGCCCAGCTGTTTTGGGAGCCTTTTCTAAAAGTGAAACTATATATTTGTTCCCTAGAAAATGTATGTATCTACAGTAGGTGTTTGTTAACAATAGAAAAATATAGAATAATAGCAGCATTATGTGGTACAGTTGACCATTTGTATGCCTCCAACTAATGCTGCATGATTAATGTAATCGCTACGTCAGCCTGTGCAATTATATAACCGCAAAAGACTGATTTTTATTCATTTTTAAACATGTGCACGTGAGTCAGCTGTTATGGTGCTACCACAGCATATAACACTAACATTGTTAAAGCTGTAGAGATTAATCAGTGGACAAGGTTACAGTGTTTTGGACAAAGACGTCACCTAGCTATTGGTTATTAGTAGTCACATGTTAATAATGAGCTAATCCATCCAGAAAAGCACCATAAACATAATTCATGAGGCTTCTTGATTTGAAAAGTTGATTTATTTCCCTCATAGAAAGATCATATGTAAGTGTGTGAAATAACTGGTTCATCCTCAGGGTAGCATGAATGGATTTTAGTACAACCTGGATGCTGTATTGTTAGATTTTTTTTGTATTTTTGGAGATTTTACAGACTGAAAAACACCTACAAAAAAAAAAGGTGACCAGATCAGTTATTTTTTAAGTCCAGACACATCTAAGACCAGAGCAGTTCTTTTTTTCTGTTCACGTCTTTTCACATTTGAACAATGATACTCTTCGGAGAGCTTCAGAGATGTAGATCTGAACTGGAGCCTGCAACGTCCAACTAGTTATTACAGAGGATCAGAAAAAAGTGGAGTCAGCATTCTGGAGTGGACCAAAGGAAACCCAAGACATCAGCAAAAAAGTGGTCTAAAGATTGAAGACATGCACAGAAACATGTTCATTTGATCCAACAGCTAAAAAAAAAACAGGTGGTTCCACTGGTTGGTCAAATATCATCTATTGAAAGGAGAGAAAGAGTTAATACTGAAAGTAAAATCATGCCAAAATATGATCTAATGTTTATTTTTCATAAAGCCAAACATATCATTAAATAGATCATTTCTAATAGTTGCAGTATTACTGTTATTATTATAATTGCATCTGCAGCAACTCATTATTAATGTTCTGTTTTTTTTGTTTTTTTTCCATTTACCCCCATTTTCCATTTTCCATTGATTATTTTTGTTTCTTCTCACAGAAGCTCTGTCGCCAGCTCTGTTTGTTTGGATGCACAGATATTAATTTGGAGCGTTGTCAGAGAGCCGTCTTATTACATTTCATGAGAAAAAGTCTGAAAAAGTTGCAGCATTTCTGATGTGTTGGCGTCAGCGGGGGGGGGGGGGGGGTATGTAGAAGTTTAAAAAAAAAAAAGAGAACAGGGCGCTGATTCACATTTGTATTCATCCTATAGGCTCCCTCCAAAGCACACACACACACACACACACAGACACACACTGACACAGCTTTAATTATTCAGACCAGCAGCAGAAAGAGATTGAGGCAAGGTTTTTTATTTTTTGGGGGAGGGTGAGGGGGGTTAGTCAATCTACTGTTTACCTTCCAAACAGTGTCTCGTCTTTTGGGTCAGACCCTCACCTTTCCTTTTTTCTCTCACAGACGTCGGCAGCGTCTCATTTGACTTTTTTTTGGCAGAAGTTGGCCACTTGTGTGTGTGTGTGTGTGTGTGTGTGTGTGTGTGTTTCGATATCTTAAACACCTCTGTAAGCAAATAAGGATTTCTCCGCAGTCTTAAAAAGAATGAAAGAAGCTCAGACATTGAAGAATGTTTGAATAGACTCGGCTGCGTGTTTACTTGTTGGTGACAGGCTGGCCGAGCGGTTACACTGATAGACAGGCTGACTGCTGAGTCACAGTTTGCAAGTTCAGCTCACAGAATGACTTCATGTTTTTTTAAGCAAGATACCAACCTGTTAATCTGCTCATCATCAGCCAAAAGCCTCAAAGGTACTAAATGATTAAAGACTCAGATTATTATGATCCCGCTGTCACTAAATCTTTCTTTACAAGGAAGCAAAATACAAATATCTGAGGAAACATTTTTTTCAGAACACCAAAACTGAGCACACTCCTTTTTTTTTAAACAATGTCATGGTAAGTAACTTAAAAATATAATAATGATATAGCAAAAATATAGCTATCCTCACAACAAATCTTTCAAAATAAGATCATTTTGTGTTTGGTTCAACCAACCCAGCCTGCATGTCCATGTGGGACCCATAAGGGTTATATTTGGGCTGCAAATATGGGTCCCACGTGGGTTTGACTGCAGTTTCCATGGTTACCCCACCTGTGTTTGCCCATATGGGCTTCAAGTGGGTTCTCACTGGGTTTCAGGTGGGGCCCATGTTTCTGAAACAATATGGGGCCCATACAATTTGCCCATTTCAAGCCCATGCCCACTCATTACACACGTGTCCCGCATTTAACCCATGTGGGGCCCACATGGACACTCTGGCTGGGCAAATTACCTTAGAATATAGTTTCTCACTTACTTCTATTAGACTCTATCTATATACTTTTGGTCTTATCTGTAGAGTTGCTGTGGTATTTGATTTTTTTCCTTATCACACAAATTAGTGAAGTCATTCAAACTGCCGCAGTAAGCAAAAACAGGATTTTACTTTGAAAAACCTGAAATGAAACGTTACAATATTTGCAAATTCCTCTTAATGTTGACAGAACACAATGTCACACAGCTGGCATTTTAGTATTTACAGTAACTAGTAGTAGTACAGCAGTAGTGGTTTAAAAGTTCATCCGATCGTATATTTCTGTTATAACAGCCTTTCAACCTATAACATCTAATAAAGAAGGTGAACATGGTAGTCTTCAGTATTTGAATACACACACTTTATATGCGTATACACAAGGAAGATAAACCATTTTGGTGAGATTTTCCATTTTCGAGGAGTCCACATTTCATTACATCACAGTGAGTTGTACTAAGTGAGTTGTGGGATATGCAGAGTACCCAGAACTACTTATTTCCAAAGATATATTGAATTTTTCAAAATGTAATTTTTTAACACCACGGGCACCACAAATGTTATTATATAGAGGCGAGGTAGAAATATGACAGATATATCTTAAGAATATGGGCCAATAAAACTAAAACTACAGCATCTGCATGTCTTCATACAGCTGAAGGTAAGTGAGAAATCATGTATTGTAATTTGGGTTAACGGACTTTTTAAGTGAATTTTGCTGTGTGGACCAGCGTCGGCTAAGCTTGATAAAGGCAGCAACAGATACATACATGCTTCCGCCTGAATTTGAATAGTCATTTCTATGTAAATAGAATAACATACATGAGCAGATTAAGGCGTGAGCGGCTGAGCCTTCTCCATGCCGCCACCACAGGGTGACAGATTACGAGCAGGGGAATATTCGCTCAGTGAAATTACAGACCTGAGGGGTAGTTGATGAGAAATGTCACTGTCGACCAAAATGGAACTCTAATATATTCCATCTCAGGTTTGTTGGACACTTATTAATGTCTCTCAGTGAGTGCCAGTAATTAAGGTAGTCAGTCTGGTGCGGCAGATGAAGCGTGGGACAAATAACAGCGTGACCTGAGAACAAAAAGAGCTGCCATGAGAATACACATATTTAGCACCGTTATGGAGCCCTCAGAGCGCACAGTGTTCTCAAAGTTGAGCAAAAGAAAGACAAAAAAAGGCTTCATTGTGGCAGAGATACTCACCCAATTATTCATATTCTCATTTTAAATGTTGATGATCTTTTTCACAGCTTGTGAGAGTTTCATTTCTAGCAACACAATTGAATAATAATAGTAATAAAAGCTGCGTTTGGAAAGGATTTGATGAAGCTCTGAAAGTTTTATGGGTTTAAATCGGTGCTAGTTTTGAAAAGTAAAAGAAAAAACCACTTTGTTCTTTCTACAAATGAAAAAGCTGATTCACAAACAACAAATGTCACAATATTTCATTTTAATATGCTCAGAAGTTTTGCTGCTACAGTCGTACTTGGTCTGATATTATGGAGCCAAATCTGGGCCTTTAGTTTTCTTCATTTGAAAAAGAGATTCGAAACCGAGAGACCAAGTTTTGATATTGGATTTTTAAAAATACAACAATGTATTTAAAAAAAGTAGTTTTTTTAATCATTTATCTTTATCTTTTAGCTTGCAACTTGAATGTGACATCATTGTTATGCGATCATTATTTCATGCCCCTCTCACTTTATGAGACCCCAAAGAAATAATCAAGGCCAAAATATATGAAACTGAAAAGATGAGCTTTGAAACAGAAAAGATAAGATTTGAAACTGTGAAAAGAAAAATATTTGGATGAAAATAGCAATTTATTCAAAATAATTCCAGAAATGAATCAAAATTATATTCAAACTGAAATAATCCAATGTTTTTGTTTTTTTAAACTATGTGGTATTTTTCCAAATTAAATATCAAAACTTGGACTTTCAGCTTCAAATGAAGAAAAACTAATGGCCCAGATTTGGCTCCATATAATATGACCCGTAGCTTATGCTGGCTAATGTTAGCAACTGCTAGCAAATTGTGTTTGCTAACTGTGTAATGGGAAGCACTGAATAAGTTCACTGACTCTTTTCTACTTGTGCTAAAGTTACTGCTACTGTGTTAGCATGTCACAGATGGCACAAAAGTAAAACCAGAGTGAAACACAAAGCCTCAACAAGAAGAAACGTGTTTGTCGTTTCCTGCATGTGGTTTCATTCTCCTCTAATGTCTTTAAAGTTACTGACCCAAGAGAATTTTTGGGAAATGAAGGGGAATTCCTGGTGCTATTAGCTTGTAAATACCGCTGCTGGAATTAGCAGTCGTTTAGGAAAAGTTACATTAGTGAGATTTAAACAGTATCATTATGGAATTATATTAGCATGCTAATGTTTTTTTTCAAATTCCTGCTGCAAGATAAAATAGAATAAAGTTTTAGTTTTATACATATGAGTACAACAGCTGAATAAATCATCAGTTTGATCATATTTTATGTGATTATTGCATACATTTATTATATTGTGATATATTTGTGGGTAGAAGTTCATTTTTAACACTGGAGGAAGCAGTTTGACAAGAAATCTTAACTTTCAACTCCATCTCATTACAACATGTATGTAATGAACATAAAGAGGAGCTTATGTAGATATGAAATACAGCTGAAACAATAAAGAGTCAAAGCCAACTAGTGCTAACACAGTGTAGCAATGAATCAACATCAGTTGATTCATAGGAAATCCATCAATAATATTACCTAATTATCAATAATCACAGAACAGTTTTCTCTTTTTTATATCACTGTAAACAGAATATGGTTTGTTTTAGAGTAATTAGTTATCGCCTCAGTCTCTGTCAACTTTTAACTGCCATTTCCCAATTCTCTGACATTTTAAAGTATTTAATTGATCAACACTCGATCGGGGATGTCGATTTGTTAGTTGAGAGTGTTATAGCCAACAATAAATCACAAATAAAGCTGTGAGTGACCTCTCCGAAAAGTCCTAACTTTAAAAAACAAGAACTTCAGCTTCCATATTTAAAAGTTGCACTGTGTGATTTCAAGCGTTGACCGGTCAGTGAAGGCAGCTGGCTTTGGCTCTGGAATGCAGCAGCTCTCCCATTTTACTGCCCACGGGTGACTGTAAGGCCTCAGTAAACACCAAAATACTTTCTTTCCTTCTCTCTCTCTTTATCTGCTCCCTCCCGACTCTCATATACATCCATGTAAACACACACACACATGCACGCACACATACCACACGCACCCTGCCAGCATGCACCTGTGACTCCCAGAGCCTCTCTTTATATGGAACACATGCTCGGGAATGTCACGGCCCTGGCTGCAAATGGCTCCGGCACTTTGCAATAGAGCCATTCGAGTGTTTCATTTCCTGCTGAAGGAGTTAAAAGGACTTCCAAGGGTAATAAAAGCCAAGCAGGGTTGCATGCCATAGGTGCCCAATAGGAGTGAATTCCCTGGTCAGAAAGTGGACAAAAACACACACACACTGGGGCACACAGCAATCTCCAGTCAATCGCTAAACTTTGATCGCTGTTTTTACTTTAGGCGATGGGATTTTGTGTGGCGGTGCAGAGGGATTGTTTATAGCCCAGAGAGTGTTAGCATGTTAGCTGGAGAGGGCACAATTCATTTATCCAACACAGTAGAGAGAAACATCGGCCTGAGCCTGCATTTATCAAACTGTGTCAAGTAAAAAAAAAAGTTCATAAAAGAAGTTGTTAAAGGAAGTTGTTAAGAAAACTGACTTAAATTTAACGTTGTTCTACTATCAATGCATCAAAAGACTGTGTATAATGTGAAATGGGTCACTTCTAGTGTAGTACCCTCCCCACCCACCCCCTTAACTCTGCAGTTCCCCTCAGCTCTACGGTTCTTTCTAAACCTCAATTGAGACAAAAGACAGAAATACACTCACTCCACTAAATGGCCCCTGGGCAGCAAAACTGAGCTGTGGGTCCCTATAGGTGTTGACACCGGGCCCCTCGACAAAACCGAGCCTTTTAATTTGAGTCTTTATTGTTCATTAGCAGTACATATTCAAATGTCAGCAATCTGTTTGACACATGGTAAAGCTGTGGTTTTTTTGGGGGGCCCCTGAATGTCTGGCCCCTCTGATCCAGACTTGCTTCTGAAGACGTGTTTTGGAGCGACTGTACAATATAGATGGAAGTAATAATTCAGAATAGGACAGCTTTAGCTCGCTGTGTGTTAATTACTATTGAAAATATTAAAGACGACAAAAATGAGTAGGAATGAACAATGAGGGCAGATATAGAGGCGATCCTCGCATCTTATTGGCTATTCCAGCGTCGAATATAGTCCATATGATTAATCATGTGATCCCGAAATCTGCTCTTAAAGGTTACTCCTACACTTTGCTTTAAGTCTCTTGATAAATGTGTCCTATTGTTAAATTGTGGTGAAGAAATATCTCATCTGTAATAGCTTTCTAAGCATTATAAGAAGTCATCAGAGCTTTCAGCCTTGATTATTTAGGCCTTTGTACAGAATACATTTGATATCTATTTGCAGTCTTCAGTGTTTCAATTCATTTCTAGCACTGTGTCTGAGTTTGACCCAGAGCATGTTTGCTAGAAAGCCTCTCTTCTCCAAACAGTTTGTTTTTTCTCCCTCCTCGAGGTCTATGAAATGGTTTTATGGTCGTCGGATTGGCAGAGGTTTCGCGTTGCGTAACACAATTGCGGTTGTGGGGGTCTGTGAAGATTTTTTGGGGGGGTTCTGTGAGCATTACTCACTGGCGCTTTGTGAGATGAAAGAATCAGGAGAGATTGACAGCTAGGCTCCCCCCCCACCCGTCTTTCATTGTCTCATCAGCATACTGTCTCCTGCAGTGAGGAAAACTAATTATGTCTTCAACCCCCTGCTTCACCCCCTCCCCTTTTATTCAGATCATCACACTTGGAAATCATAATGAGTTTGTGGCAGACCACTTTGGCTTTGGAGAAAAGAAGGGAAGGGGGAAAAAAATTCAGAAAGTCCATTTGCCTCAACTCAAACAGGCCGCTGGCAATTACGGACAACCTTTTAACCCTAGAAAGCTGTCACCTCAAATTTTTTCAGGGCCTGACCAAGACTCAGTTTAGTCCTGTGCACCTGCTAGCTTCCTCAGCTGTACTTCTTGTGGCTGAAACCAGCGCTGTACCAAAACCTTTTTGTTATCAAAGGAGAGGGTGTGTATGACAGCCATCTGGTAGGCTGCTTTTAATTATTTGTTATAAAACGACAGTAAAAAGATTATGGCAGCCGGGTATCCGAAAGGACGTTGGTATCGGCTGCCGAGCAGATGGGCTTCACATCTGGGCTAGAGGAAGTTAGTGAGGGCGCGAGCGACGCCGTGACAAGGTAACACGGCCAAGAGCTCTTCTCAAAGTCTCCCAGTCCCTTTATATCAGACGATCTCCTGAACCCGTCCCGTCCTCTCTGCTCACTCTGCTGCGACCTCGGACAGACGGGACAAAGAGGTAGCGGGAAGTGTTTTGGTCTAACTGAAGGAAAGAGTCCTGCTGGGAGAAAATAGCTGCCTATTTAACCTCGTGATTGCAAAGATGGTGACACAATGCAAAAGCACAACACAGTTTAGTAGAAAATAGAACAATTAGAAAAAGAGAAATCCAGAGAAGAAATGTACAGGCAGGTGGATGTAGATAAAAAAAACATCCAATCCTTGGACCCAATATTGTTTGATGGACTTGCTTACCCTTAACCTTCCTTTGGTACTATTACCTGTTTGAATGTATTCTTACAATTGGTGTAATGGTACCCAAAATACATGAAGTGGTATGTACTTCTGTTTTGGGGTCACAGTTAGATACAATTTTGGTACAGCAGAAAAAAAGGCACATAACACCTAAGCCTTTTATTTTGAAAAATGTAAACATCCAACAATACCTCATCGACCAAAACTATTGAAACAGTTTAGTTGTGATGCTGGAAACTATTACTCTAGTACCACTCTACTACTCTGTAAATTGTTGTCTTATCATTGCAGAACTATATATTCTACATCTTTGGCAGTAGTTGTTTGTTTGTATGTTGATTTATTATTTGGAATTAAGGTTTCCAAGTAAGATACATTGGCACCATGGACTGTGCTTTAAAGGATGGAAACTAATGGGCATTTTTTGGAAACACAAACTGTCAAAAATGCAACTATTGCATTGGCATCCATCATCGATGGATGAAGGTAAAAAGAAAGATGAAAATGTCTGCATTTCTTTTGTTTGTACCATTAAAGCCCCAATTCATTCACATCTTTTGCAGCATTTCCTTGGTGGATGTGTTGTTTTCACTATTCATTTTGACAGTACACTATCTGGAACCAAGCACCCAGCATCTACTGCATGTTGTCAAGCAGTAAAGCCGAGGAGAGCTCTTCTTCTGTGAGAATGGCGTGCTGAAATGTATTCTCCAAAGAAAGATTACATCTAAATGAAAGTTGGAAGAGCTTGTATCCTTAGAGACCAAGCTAATTAAATTTGTAAATTCCCCCAAATCGTCTCCCTATCGCGCTGGTGGCTCGCTGTCGAATACTGCCAAAAAAGTATGTCACAATGTGTTAAGACCAGTATACTTTGGCAGTAGACATCTAGATGAGAAACGAAATTAAAAGTGAGCGTAGACCCCCCCGTGTTTTTTTTGTAAAAACACTCCTCTATATAGTGGCCAGGAAGAGAGATAACCACTTATTAATTTCATGACGTTATTTGATTTTGTCTACCATTCAAAATTAAATTACATCTCGCTCGGAATATTCGGCGGCTTAATGCATTGACTGGATGTATTTCAGCTGTATGGATTTGTTAATCTGAGATATAGATAACGGTTTTTGCTTTCTGGATGAAATTAAATCGCGGTTGATAACACAAGATGAATTTAGCCTGGGAGTCCATAGTGTGCAGCATCTGACAGCCGCTGGAAACGAGTGCGTACTGTAAAGTCAGTTCCTCCCCCTCACACACTGAAACCATGATGTGATGGAGGAGGGGAAGTCTTCTCTTCAGGACTGCCAACATGCTTTATTGTTATTTTATCACCTCAGCCAAACTGAAGGTAGCTCACTTTAAACTGTGTGAACAAGGTCTGGCATTTGCATCACAATAACTTACCGCTCTCCAATTAACTGGTGACAAAGTGGATTGGAGATACGCTAAGTAAACACACCGGACGTCTGACACAAAGAGGCAAAAAGCCGATGTCTGTCATTGTTCAGGGGGTAATTGGGATGGGGTTTGGGAGAAGCTCAGCACCCTGGAAAGCAAACTATCGTCTGGGCCCTCCCACTAAGTCTTAAGCCTCGACTCCCTCGCTGCCTATCAGACACAAATCACCAATTACAGTAATGGCAAATCCTGCGGCCAGTACACAAAGGCTGACAATGATGTGACACCTTTGCCGGCCTTAATCAGGATATCGGGCTTCATCTCTCTCTTCTCTCTCTTGTTATGAAATTTTAAGCTGCTTTTTGGCCAATTTCAAATGGTGATGTTATCCTTTTTGGACTTTGTTAAGAAAGAATATGTCTGTTTGGGAGTTTAAATCTGTAAACACTCACTGCCATTAACACGTTTTGTATTTCTTGTGTGAAAACCTTGATGTGACGTTTTTGTGTCACATCTCCTGAGACTGTTTTTTTTTTCTACTTTTGTCAGATGAAAAATGATAAGAGCTACCATTTTATTCTTGGCCTTAAGTTTTGTGGGGTTGATGTATATTTGGGAAAAGTTGAGGTTATCTCGGTTGGCTCAGTGTTTCATGTGTCTGTTATGTTTGAACCATAATGTGGGTAAAGTTACTCATAGCTGATATTTATCTAGGCCTATATGTTGCATGTGTTTGCCATGTCATTCATAGCTTTTATGTTTGACAGGGTGCCTGAATTATACATTTATACTATATTGCTGATATACCTAAATTCCATACCTATACTTTCCCGACTTTGGAATCCAGGAATATAAACACAACTAGATCATCCTGTTTTCATTTCACAGAGAAATCCACATTTTGTTCAATGTCATTTAAACAGACGTATCACACATTAGTGCTTTCAGTACTTGGCAGTACTTAGCAAAAACAGTACTGAGGTTTGATATCCAGCCCTAATTAACACCAGTATGAATTAAAATCTTTCAGCATGTTGTTGGTGCAGGCTGAGGCAAGTTGACACCTCTGCAATCCGACAGCAGTAAAATCCTAAACCCACTTCCATCACAGCTGCAGGGGACAGCACTGACTGGTTGATGTATGACTTTTTAGCACAAGGCCAGACTTAGCCTGATATACTGACAAACTAACTTACTGTATGACTGTGCTTGTGTGTGTTGTGTGTGTGTGTATGTGTGTGTGTTTTTCTGCTCCACACTGCTGGTGGTCCTCTTGTAGTGGGGGAATCTGCATCACAAACAGCCAGCACCCCTCCACCCCCCCCCTCCACCCTCTCACCCCCTGCTGCTGCTTTCTGAGCCTCAATCCACACAGCTCTGGTAGGCCGCAGCATAGCACAGAGCAGCACAGAGCAGCCGCCTATATAGATATGAATGGTCCCACCAACTATTCTAGAGTTTAATAGTGAAGGATTAAGGCAATTCAGACAGATTTACAAAAGGCAGCTTTTTTTTAATTGTCTCTGTGTGACTAATGGCAGTTGGGTTATGCCGGGTGTTTTAGGAGACAACACAATGTGTTCAAGGCATTGACTGCTGATTATTTCCATGTGGAGGCTGAGAATTTATTTGACCAGAGCGTAGTGTTTGCAGCAGGGAAGATTAAGAAATAGCTTTTTTTTCTCCTTTTTTTTCTCGTCTCTGTACAGAACCACTTTGACAGCTTCTCTTTGTGCTCTACCTGCCTCCTTTCCCTCTTAAAGAAAATAGAAATATGATTCCCAGCTAAAGAAAAAAAAGCAGTTAAGTACAGATTGAGTTTTTTTTTTTTTTTTTTACTTTTAGTCTGGCCAATCTCCAAACTTTAATCAGTCTGCCGACTTCAAGGAGGTCCAGCACTTTCCACGGGCGTCTTTCTTACCCAGTAGGGAATGCGATTCATCTCTTCAGCCTGCACTTTTTATTTGACCGTTCCCTGCTTCTGTCGTTTTTTTTTTTTTTTTTTGGTTAAGCGGCTCTCCATAAGCTCACCACAAAGTCGTGAAACAGCCAAAAAATGAGAAAACATTACACAGTTAATAGAGCCGTTACAAAAACTACCTTTCTGGATTGCTTAATGCCACCAGGTGCCACCTTGAGCGCGGTGGATGTATCACGTTGCTCGGCTCCTACTTTTTGAAGTTCTCTCTCTTTCTTTTTCTTCGCCGACGATCTCTGACATCTCATTAGACTGCCTGTTATCCTGTATTACCCACACTAAAGCAGAGTGATCACACTGGATATTATTAAGTAAATTTTTCTGTAACCAGCCAAAGAAGAAAAGAGTCATTATCTAGTCCAATATATAGTTTGGCGGGGCAAAAACAGAGACACTTTGCTCGAAGGAGAAAGCACGAGCTATGAGATTGTTTCCCAAGATACATTTTCAGGGCTAATTATCTCGCAATAATGACATCATTATAATGATAGTGAGCCAGGGCTCAGGCTGTTGAAGAATGAAGCTTTGTTCACACAGCTCTCGCACATATTCCTTTCAACACTTTTTTTTTAGACACGGGAAACAAATAATTTTACACACAATGACTAAAACATTAAAATAAACTGCAGGTGTTTTTTTTTTTTTTTTTTTTTAAATAAAAATAAGCTTTCAATAAAAACACCAGCATCAGACGGTGTCACATAATCAAGCCGGGATATCCGATACATTCACATTTTCCCCCTCAAGATGAGTAAGTTATTCCTACTATTTTCCCAGACTTTTTGACAGCCCCGCCGAGAGAGCCAGTGTGAACTCGCTGCTGTCAACCGCAGGGTTTTTATGCACAGGTGGAGAGAGCAACAGTGAGAGAGAGAGAGAGAGAGACAGAGAGAGAGAGAGAGAGTGAGAAAAGTCGAGTCGAGAGAAAGTGAAAGTCACGACCCTGACGGAAATAGTCTTGTGGCTGAAAATGTCTGCTTCTGTGGCTCGAGAAAAATGGTTACCTGTATTTTATTCTATATGGCTAGATGTAATACAAATAAGCCTCCAAAACACACACTAGAATAATCCCTAGAATAATAAATGGGGGGGGGGGGGGGGGGGGGGGGGGGGGGGGGGGGTAATGAGTTAGTGGCAGTATGATAAAAAATGATGTCTCGAGGTAGCTGCACTTTTTCTGGGCGATGATGCAAATCAATGAGCTTTTTATTTTGATATGATTCTGCATCAATGTGAGGAGCTACGCTGATTTATAAGGTATTTAAATTAACTGGATTTGCCCAAAAAAAGATTGTATCAAGAGGAAAATAATCAGGAACAATGGATTCATCATTCAAGTAAGACACAAAAAAAAAGTCTGCACACTGCACGATAACTCCCAGTAAATTCAATTTAACAAAGCAACATTTCAATCTAACAGAGATCTTATCTTCATTACCCAAAATTGGCATTTTTTAAAATTGTATTTGTATCTTCCCCATATATTTATCATGCATAATTTGATCCAGTAAAACTATATTCTACATTTTCTTTGTCTCTATATTTGATGTTAGTGGTGCAAAAGTCCCTTCATCAAAAATACCAATATACAGTTGACCTCTGGCTTTTAGGGCCCTGACCTGTTTTACCCAATTTAACCCTTACACACTGTTCATATTCAGGCATTTTACACTATCCCCTTATAATTAGTCTTTATACAAATTTTTGGACTGCAAATAATTTGCAGTCTTTAACAAATGTGCACAAAATACCTTTAGAAAGTTGAAATATTTCAATTTCACCAAATATTTAGCTAAAAGAAAACGTTTTTAGGGTTTCTTTTTTCTCTCTCAAATGTAAAAATGAACAGTATGTAAGGGTTAAAAGTACATCTCTGGAAGCTGTTTTCATTTTTTTTTTAATTTCAGGATTGCAAAAGCTTTAGGGCGGATTATCCCTTTAACTTGGAGCAAGCACAGTTGTAAACAGCTGCATCTCCCACCTCAGCGAGCCCTCCCGTGGCTCCCTGTCCTCGGTCAAAGGTCATATTATTCGGTGGGAGTCCCGCACCAGTGCTGGCATACTATATATTATTATTATTATTATTATTATCCTCTTCCTCCACAAACAGAATGGGGGGGAAAAGAGGATTTACGCCCCTGCTTTCTTTGGGCACGCTTGTTTATCTAGCAGGTGTTACAGCTTTACCGGGCGTCTCGCCACGCAGTGAGTCTGACTGCCTGCCGATTATGGTTAGTCACTTACCTTGGAAGGTAGTGGGGGCAGGAGGGTGGGGGCAAAGGGAGGTGGAAGGTGGCGTAGGTGGGACAAAGGACACTGGACGTGCCTTTGTAGGGCAGCGGGGAACGCTGGGGTTGAGTTCAGCAAGGCAACCTGAGAGCTGGCTTTGTCTCTACAAGCAGCCCATCACTCAGCGCAGCTTCAGTTGAAAACAGTTCGGGGCTAGAGGGGGTAAGAGGGCAGGGCTGCACCGTCCCCTGTCCCCAGCCTTCCTTCCTGCCTGCCTGCCTGCCTGCCTGCCTGCATGGGAATAATCAGCTCTTGTTAGACTCGGTTTTGCTGTTTAGCGGCACAAACAGCTTTTACACGACACTCGCTAATAAATCATAGTTATGAATTTGATCTAAACAGATTGTTACACGCAGCCAGTTGTGACAAACCGACTCAGAAATTGTTTCAAAAGCATGTTTAAAAAAAACACAAAAAAAACATCCCACAATATCCATAAGCCCTCACAGAGACGCTGCTCGTCTCAAGCTGTCATTAATCATAATCAGTCTGGCTGCTTCCATAAGTTAACAGAACATAAAAAGGGGGGGAAAAAAGAGAGAGATGTGGCTCAGGAAGTCAATCATTTAAAGGATCAGCACTATCCACGCAGTGCTACACATGAGCGTACCGGTGCTTTGTAAAGAAGCGTTCCTCAAGGACATGCCTGCTGCCGTGTGTTTTTTTCGTGGAGCGCGAGGCGGCGACACACCCAGTCGTGAGCCGCCGTCTGGATCCCTTCAAC